>NW_006399810.1:6113531-6135902 GCF_000299155.1 Elephantulus edwardii
GGCCGACACGTATCTCTCGCAGGAGACAGAGGAGTCGACCCCGAGCAGACAATTTTGGCTCTTTTTATACACTCTAGGGGGATACAACAGGGTGTCAGCTTCTCATTGGGTAATAAAAGCGCAGTTTAAATTCATTGGTTTGGCTTCATACATGGATTACACAGCACACTTACATGTTATCATAGTTTTGCACCGTTAACAGTCAAGCAAATCTTAAAACATCAGCTTGTTTGCCCAACCCTTGTGGTCGGCCAGTTCTTGGAATATGGGTACCCTGCAGTTAGGCTATTTCCTGGAACACTGGGTGTGGGGTAGTCTCTTGGGCACACAAACGGGGTCACACCCGGGGCAGTGGAAAATTCCTGAGTTTAACTTAGCTGAGAACTATAGGAGCCATTTTAGAGCTCTTGGGGCCATTTTAATTTTAATCCTTCAGGACTACTTATGGCATTTATGGTAAAGAAAAGAGCTATTCAATTAGTGTAAGTTCAGTGAGAAGACAAAAATTAGATAGCCCAATTATTTAACAGATAAATTTGATGTAATGATTGTTAACTAGTCACTAGAGACAAAACCTAGAAAAATGCTGAATAGTTGGTGCTTGGCACCCACTCAGAGGTGCAATAGAAAACAAGCCCAAGGATCCACTTTCAAAAGGTTACAACTTTGAAGACCCTGTGATGTAGCTCTGCTTTGCAAGCACAAAGTCCATCATGAGTCTGAATTCACCAGATGGCAACCAACACAACAACAGAGACAAAAATAAAGCATAATGTCTAAATAAAAGACTGGCAATTTGAACTCACCAACAGCTTAGCAGGAAAAGAAAATCTAACAATTTGCTTTCATAAATATTACAGCCTGGGAAACCCTATGAGACAATTCTACTCTGAAATACAGAGCTGCTATTGGTTGAGATTGACTTGATGGCATTGAAAACAGTGAGGGTCTTCAGGATGGTACAAACAATTGGTATGCTTGGCTGGTAACTGGAAGGCTAACAGAGTTCAGCCAGTGGTACTTGGGCATAAAGGCCTGCCAGTATTGAACATATCATGGATTACCAAGAGAACAAATAGATTTTCTCTGGAAAGAGTGAAACCAAGTTGCTCCTCAGAGGCAAGGATTTTTAAACTCTACCTCACACACTTTGAGTATTTCACCAGGAGGGACAAGTCCTTGGAAAAGGACATCATGCTTGGAAGGATAGAGGGTCAGCACAGGAAAAGAAGATCCTAGATGAGAGGAATTGACACAGTAACTGTGGCAATGGGAGCAGGTGTGTTGGAGATGGTTGGGTTGGCTCAGGATAGGGCAAGGTTTAGAGCCATTGTTCACTATGAGTTGTAATCATACTGTAGTAGTCATACCGTAGTGGTCAGTATGAGCCATGGTCGACCTGATGGAATGTAACAACAACATCAACAATCTACTTGGAAAAAAATCTGCCATTGAAAATTCCATGGAGTACAGATAAATTCTGAGACACAGGATTGGCATGAGTTAGAGTCAACATCACATGAACTGTTTTTGTTAAGATCTTGAAAGGGACTGTCATTAGAGGAACAAAGGTGGGATGGTGACAACTTAGAAGCCTAAAGGAAGAGTCCAGAGAGATTGGATCCCAGACTTTTAAGGAGCAAGTTTTGGCCAATTAGTGTTAGAAGTAAAAATTCCTTACCCAATGAACCAAAAGAGCTTCCTGCAAATACTGTATAATGCCACTGTCATAAAACAGGACTGACATGGCGGGTGGAGAAAAACTAAGAAACGAGGGAATAAATAATGAACACTGCATTAGAACAGATGAGGGAAAAACTGTTTAGAAGGAATATATGATTAAACATTATTTTCATGACAGCAGTCCAGAATAAGAGGTCCATAGAAAAGAGGACTGGGTTGGGAGAGGAGAAGAAATTGTGCCGGCCTTCTCTGACCCTTGACCTGACGGCCGCCCTTGAGCCGGCCCGAGGGGCCTCAGAAGCCGGAGCTTCCTTCCTGTGGCAGGGTTGCCACCATGGCCAAGTACCTGGCCCAGATTATTGTGATGGGCGTGCAGGTGGTGGGCAGGGCCTTTGCCCGGGCCCTGCAGCAAAAATTTGCAGCTAGCCGGGTAGCAGCTGATGCTCGGGGACGTGCTGGCCACCAGTCTGCTGCTGCTTCCAGCCTCTCTGGCCTCAGCTTGCAGGAGGCCCAGCAAATCCTCAACGTCTCTAAGCTGAGCTCTGAGGAGATACTGAAGAATTATGATCACTTGTTCAAGGTGAATGACAAGTCTGTGGGAGGCTCCTTCTACCTGCAGTCCAAGGTGGTCCGAGCAAAGGAGCGCCTTGATGAGGAACTGAAGATCCAGGCCCAGGAGGACAGAGTGAAAGAACAGCCAACCAGGACATGAATGCCATTCCCCCTCCCAGCCCCCACCCCTAATTTATACTTGGTAATAAACACTGTTTCTGCAATTACAGAAGTAAAAAAAAAAGAAATTGTGCCATTATGAATTAATTTTTCTAAAGATAAAAGTGAACTGGGGAAGATAGAGAGAAAAATGTGCAACATGTATTAATGGAAACCCTTGTTTTTTTTGTAAGCTTTCTTTAAATTCACAATAAAAATGATATTTTAAAAAATCTTCCTATAAATATATTTATAGTCATTGAGTAGATGTCAACTCATAGCAACCCTATGCATAAACAGAATAGAAGACTACCCAAGCCTGTGCCAATTTCATGACAGTTGGTATGTTTGAGTGTATCGGTGCAACCACTGTGTAAAGCATTTCAAGCTAGAGGCTCATTTTCCAGAACTATGTCAGGTAACCTTCTATTGTGATCCACAGGGCTTTTGTTAGCTAATTTTTGGAAGTAAATAACCAGGCTTTGTTTCCTTGTCTACCTTAGTTTGGAAGCTTCGGTGGTGTTGCTAGCACAGCTTCCAGCATCATAGCAACTTGTCAGCCACCACAGTACAACACGCCAACAGAGAGGAGGCTGAATACACCCATACAACGAATGTATCTACTACGAAACCCTCACTACAATCAAGACAATGAGTGTATTGTCAGTAAACCTTTTTTGTTTTCCTCTTTGAAGGGGTAGCCCATAAAAGATGCAAGGATCTAATGCTCTCAAACTCATGGAACTTAAGTTACTTCACTTTTCCATTAGCTCTAAGCACATATTTTAAAAACCTGCTTGGTTTGTATTTTCCATCTCAGCCAGCCTTATGGCTTACACTTTTGAGTCTAAAAAGCCCCACTTTTCTCCATCTCTTACATCAAACTGTTAGCTAAGGCAAAATAGAACTTCTCCTCCCACTTGTTGAACCACCCTCCTCTTCAGAGCTTGGATCAGATGTTAAAGGCTTAATTTAAGAAGAATGCCACAACACTCTAGTTTGGTGCTTTTACCACTCCTGCCCTCAGGATAGGGCAGAGTTCAGAGCTATTATATGTAACAACAACAACAAACCCCTAACACAGCTACTCTTTCTGCCAATTATCTGAACTTAGAGTTTAACACCTTTTGTTAGTTGTCCACTTCACTCCTTCCTGCTATTGAGGTTTGAAACAATGACTGTAGGTATTCTCCTGGCTTTTTTAGTTTCTGAGGAGCAGGAGCCATTTGAGTTGAAAGAGAATAATTCCTTAGTGTCTTGATTCTGGATCCAGGTTGGTGCAGTTAACTTGCTTCCTTTCCTGTACAGGATCAAGATGTAAAATTGAAACTATAGGCAGTGTGAGAAATCACAAGACAAGGTGCCTACTGCGTTCCCATCAAGTTAATTGTGACTCAAGGTGACACCATGTGTGTGTGCTAAGAAAGGACTATGCTCCACAGGGTTTTCAATGGATGATTTTTTTGGAAGTAGATGGCTAGATCTTTCTTCTGAAGATGCTCTGAGAAGACTTGAATCACAAATATTTTGGGTTGTAGCCCACTTTTTAGCTATTTGCACCACCAACTCCTTAGTACTAGTAGATTCTCCACAAATGTTAATATGGGGCATGATATGAAAAATTTACTAAGTGTCTTGTGGATAATGGCGTTCATTGCTATCAAGTCAGAACTGAGTCATAGTTGACCCTCCATTGAATTTATGAGACTGTAATGGAGGGTCAACTGTGAGTCAGTTCTGACTTGATAGCAATGAATGTCATTATCCGCAATATTTTCCATCTTTTACCTGAGGAGAGCTGCTGGTGGATTTGAACTATCAGGGGGATGCAGTTTTTGGGTAAGTGACAGAAGTCTTTACAGACTATGCTACCAGAGCACTTGAGAAAAACATTTCATCATCTTTAGATTTATCAACAATCTGCGATACACAGATGATACAACCCTGCTTGTTGAAACTGAGGAGGACCTGAGGCGCTTGCTGCAGAGGGTAAAGGACTGCAGCCTCCAATATGGATTGAGGCTCAATGTCAAGAAGACAAAGATTCTCACCGCTGGACCAATTGGCAGCATCAGGATGGATGGTAAAGAGATTGAGCTTGTTCACAGCTTCAGTTTGCTTGGCTCCAGAGGCAACACTCTCAGCACCAGTAGCCAGGAAATTAGAAGACGTATTGCCACAGGGAAGTCTGCTGTTAGGGACCTCTCCAAAGTACTGAAGAGCAATGGTGTCTCTTTGGAGACTAAGGTGCGTCTGTTACAGGCCATGGTCTTTGCTATCACTTGTTATGCATCAGAGAGTTGGACAATGACTAAGAAGGATAGAAGGAGAATTGACCCCTTTGAGCTGTGGTGCTGGAGAAGAGTATTGAGGGCACCATGGACTGCTAGGAAAACAAACAGATTCATCCTGGAAAGGGTCAAACTGGGCAGCTCTTTGGAGGCAAGGATTCTAAGGCTCCATCTAACATACTTTGGAAATGTTGCAAGGAGGGACAGGTCCTTGGAGAGGGACATCATGCTTGGTAGGGTGGAGGGACAGCACAGAAGGGGAAGGCCCTCTATAAGGTGGATTGATTCAGTGACTCGGGTGTATCGAAGACAATGCGATTGGCACAGGACAGAGCAGAGTTTAGGAATGTTGTACATAGGGTTGCTATGAGTTGCAAGCGACTCGACGGCACATAACAACAACAACAATATTAAACTGAAATAATTTTGCACATTTTTTAAAACCGTGTTCTTGGTTCTTAGCACCTTCAAAATGATTTAATTTGACAGGAAAAATATTGAAAGAGTTTTTGTAAAAAGAAGAAAGCATTTGGAACAGCTTAATCACATTGTGACTTTGAGTACAGTCACAGAAATGTGGGGCTCATCCAGGCCTCTTGAAACAGCCCTGATTTTTCAATTAGTAATAATGAGGTGGAACCTAATCAAACACTTCTGTATAATCAGCCAGACCATCATTGGGGAACCTAGAGCAGTTGGATCAGAGAAACAGAATTCAATCACAAGCACTCCATTGATCTTAAGTGTTCGCCTGGCTTTCTTGAAACACATTTTCAAAGTTCTCATAACCTGGAACTGCTGCAAACATGGAAAATGAAGAAGCCACCCACGCATGTGGACCTTACAGTTCCTTTGGGAGAACACATCCCACGCAGTTTCTGCTCTTGCCTTTGACTATTATTTCAGTGTTGTACCGCATTTCCTCCTTTCTTTCTGTGAATGTACACACCTATGTGACATGCAGCACTGCTATTTCAGAAATGATGAATTCACACATCTCCTCAAGTGAACAGCTATTATTCCATATTATTTAAGAGGTAAAAGTCAAGTTGGCCTTTTTTTTTTTTAAGTTGGCCTTTGACTTATGAAATTTCATGAGGCATGCTTGTTCTAGGAATCATGAAGAAGCAGAAACCGTCTTTCCTTTCTCCCTGATGCACAGTCATGTATTGAATACTGGCTTTCCTTTCTCTTCTTGGGGATGAATTTGTGTTGCAAAAAGCAGGGTAGAGTGCCTATAAAATTTTTTTGTCCTATTCAGGACATATTTAAAATTGAATATGAGAACTAATAATAATTATGCCAGTCAACACTGAAAAATAAGGGTTGACCGCTTGAGTTCAGAGTGAATTTAAGTCACAAAATGGTTAAGAAATTGGACCTTATAGGGGAGCTCTGGTGGCCTAGTGGCAAGGAGCTGTAACTACAATCCCAGAGGCACACGGTTCGAATCCACCAGATTGTCTGCCGGGGAAGGAGGGACAATCTCCTCCTGTACCAGTCAGATCTGATTTGACGGTACACTCACACAAAAATAATAAAAAAAAATTTTTTTAAAAAGAAATTGGACCTTATCTGTGGACAGTTTTGTTGCCAACCAGTATATGGGAAGTTGAGTTAACCGAGTCTATTTTTCTCTGGCAGTTTGAATCCATCAGTGGCTTTGAGGGATAAAGATGGATAAAGACCACCGGTGTGATTTACAGCCTCCAAAAACTCAATGGAGGATCCACTGTGAGTTGTTTCCAATTCAATGAATTGGGAATGAGTTGAGTTAAGGTAAAAGGAGCTTGAACAGTGTAATGTGTTCTGTGTTGAGAAACTCTATGGAGGGTTGTCAGTGCCTCCCAATGGGGATGTAAGAAGAAGCCTGACTGCTTGGGGCTACTTCCAGACTGTCCAGAAGGAATCTTTGGAGTTACTTGAAGGGTCTGGTCCTGAACATTGTTAGGTAGAGTTGCTCACAAATTGAAAGAAACCTGGAAGATTAGATGAGGCAGGAGTAGGCCCCCAGGCAGCTCTGAGAATCGCTTTCTTAGAACCTCATGGTGCTGGTGTGTGTGTGTGTGTGTGTGTGTGTGTGTGTGTGTGTGTGTTCTCATTGCTGTCAAATTAGAACCAACTCATAGCTGACCCTCCAGGAGGTTGGATCTTTCAAAGAGAGGAGACTGCTCATCTTTTCTCTGGGAATCCTCTGGTGGATTCAAACAGTTGGAGAAGTGGTGCTGTGAGATAGATAGAGATAGAGACAGATGATAGACAGATCTTAGGTAGTAGAGATAGCTATGTTATAGATATATTTGCTGCAGCATATTTCCAAATCCTGTGTAGAATGAAGATTCTAAGAAAAAGTGCCTCACTGGTCCAGACTGGGTCACACATTTACTACTTGGCTGCAGAGGAGAAAGGTTTTATTTGACAGCTCTGCCTGGCTGAATCTACAGGATGAAAGGTAGCTCTCTTAAAGGAAAATCAGTACTCTTAACAAAAGAAGGGAGAATCCTTGCTCAGTGGCAAAAACAATATACAACTATTCCTATTAACATTTTTTTCTCTCTAGAAAGCTTGATATATTATGCACTGTAGGAATTTGAAAGCAGGAAGAATAGAATTGCGTTATCGACATAGAGTTGTTCTAGAGATGCTTTAAAGGACACATAATTTTATTTGATCTGAGCAAAAGTAGAATTCGAGTCTTTCCAAGGATGGATGAAGATCAGTGCAGATAATGGCTGGATCAGGGGCAACTCTAGTATATTCTAAGGCGTGAGGTGAACGACTGGCCACAGTTAGTTGCTGAGTCGATTTCTTTGGTTCTTCTAGGCATCAGTGTCATTGATCACACTCCCTCTCCCCTGAAGCACTCTTTCTCTTTAACTTCTGTGAATTCATCCTCCCCTCATTCTTCTTCTGCATCTCCAACCAATCTTCCTTGTTGCCTTGTGGCATTTCATCTTCCCATCACTTGCGCGTTAGTGCACCCCAGAGTCCTATCTTGTGCTCTTCACCTTACCCTGCATATCTATGACGCTTTCCAAGATTCAGTTCTCATCTTTTACTTGAAGACATCACATTAACATCTCCAGGTGAGATAGCTCTCCAGTGGTGCCAACTTGCCTAGTGTCTAGTACACGTTCCCAGGCTCAACATGTCCCAGTGAGCTTTCCCCCGCACCTCCCCAAAGTAGTTTCCCATAGTGCATTTCTTGACTTAGTAACTGGCATCCCCATTCCTCTAGTTGATCAAGGTAAGTAGCTTCATTAACATTTCTCTTCTTCCTCTTCAATTACCTTCTTCTGTCTATCTATAAGCATGGTCTCCGCCTATATCCAGGCCTTTAGTATCTTTTGCTTAGATTAATGAAACACTTATATTGGTTAGAATCTTAGACTTTACTTAGATTACTAGGATTCTAACCAGGCTCTCTATGCTTCCAGTCTTTACCCATTCCTATTAAATTCTCTAAAGCTGTGGTCAGTATGACCATTAAATTCTGATCATGTTAATCCTCTATTGAATGCTCATTGGTCCTCCAGAACAAAGCCTAGCCCCTTTGATGCAATCAAGGGCTTGCTTATGGCTTTTCACATCCTCAGCTTGAACATCAAGCTTCAGATATTTATAACAACTTGAGATTCTCCTAAGTGCACAAGCCCTCTTTTGATCTCTTGCTAAGACTCAGCAATCCTTCTCTCTGAGTCTGAAATACCCTTTACTTCACTTTTCTCCTGTTTAAGTCTTCCTTATTTTTAAGAATTCAAACATAACCTCCTCTAGGTAAGCTTCCATCTCTCTCACACACATTCACATATATACATGCATAGACATGTCCCTCTTGCCTTTTCCTATGTATCCTGCATGGAGCTGTACCCCACTATCTATAACTGTCTATTTGCTTATACCACCACTTGAGAGCACAAGCAGTATTTAGTCATCTCTAGTGCCTCACTCCTAACATAAGACTAGACATAGAGGACTTAATGGATATAAATTAAAAGAGTAACGAATGGACAATAGATCATCAGTGGGAGACCATCTCAGAAGTACCTCCTATCTTAGAATATAGTATTCCACAACATGATTGTATAAATTGCAAGCTAATTAGTAAGAAAGAAAGAAAGTAAGAAAGAAATTTCAGATGGCTTAGTGCTGATCCTGTGTGAAGATCTGTCTTGTCTAATGCAGCATGGCCTCAGTTTGCATTTTTGCAAGGAATGACTCCCAGTCAGAAGGTTGGACTTCTCAGGACTGAATGGAAGACTTTAGGCTAGGAAACTGTGAACTATGCCTCCCTCCTGAGCAAGCAAGCTCTTAGATTCTTTTCATTCAATTGTCTGCATTGCACACCCAGGGGTCAGTTCTGTTTTGATTCAATTATTGCAGGAGTAAAGGGCATCCACAGTCGGCCAGAGAAGAAAAGAACAAATTGTATTCTACTATAGAGTACATCCTAACCTAAAGTCTCTAATAACAAAGAGAACAACGGTGTGCAGTCTACAGAGAAGATACGAGCTTGGGACACAATTTCTTTATCACTTATTGTCAACTGATCGCCAGGAGTAGCTACCATGAGATACTGACAGGTCTGATGTATTGACAGATGTGGCAGCCTGTGGACTCTGAGCTTGTAAGTGATCTAGATGGAACATTTCACAATCATTTTACAACCCTAAGAATTTCATAGATTTTTTTCAATTCTTTGAATAATAGAAGACTCTCTCTTTGCCTTTCAAATTGTTCCGGAGTATAGCAAGTATCTTAATTAACCTCAAGCTTAGCATTAATTTAAAAACATGACAGAGGCAAAATTAAAGGACTATTACTGACTAATCTCATCTGCTAATGAGGATACAGAAGTATTGGTAGAATAATTGGGAAGATAATTCAGTACTAGATTAAAAGAAAGCCATTCTGTGACAAGAGAAAGATTCTTACCCCAACAAGAGAAAGATAACTCAATATTATGCAACATATTATCTTTAGTTTCCAAATTAGTGAACAAAATCTACTCCAAATGTGTTCATTTACCTAGTTATATATCTAGTGTGTTGTTGTTGTTGTTGTCGTTATGTGCTGTCAAGTTGCCTGCAACTCATAGCTACCAACAACAGCTGTCAGCCCTGCTCTTTCCTGGGCCAATCTTATTGTCTCTGACACACCCAGCCTGGTTACCCCACTCACTGAGTCAATCCATTTCATCAAGGGTCTGCCTCTCCTGCGCTGTCCCTCCACCCTCCCAAGCATGATGTCCCTCTCCAAGGACTGATTCCACCTTGAAACATGTCCAAAGTAGGTCAGATGGCACCTCCAAGGACCAGCCTGCTCTCACCCTCTCTAAGATGAACATATTTATTCTTGTAGCAGTCCATAGTATACTCAATACTCTTCTCCAGCATCACAGCTCTAAGGCATCAATTCTCCTTTTATCATTCCTAGTCATTGTCCAGATTTCTTATGCATAGAAAGTAATTGCAAAGACTATGGCCTGGATCAGGCACACCTTAGTCCCCAGACTGACATCATTGCTCTTCAGCACTTTGGGGAGGTCTCTAACATCAGATTTTCTCAGTGCAATTTGTCTTTTAATTTCCTGGCTTCTGGTACCAAGAGTGTTTATTGTTGAGCCAAGCAAACTGAAGCTGTTAACAATCGCAATCTCTCCACCATTTATTATGTTGCTACCAATTGGCCCAGCGGTGAGAATCTTTGTTTTCTTGATGTTGAGCTTCAATCTTTATTGAAGGCTGTAGTCCCTGACCTTCTGCAGCAAGCAAATATGATACATTTTTATTTGGGGGAGGCTGGGCTTTATGAGCAGGCATATGGCATCAGGATTGGAGGAAAACTCATCAACAACCTGCGATATACAGATGACACAATCCTGCTTGCTGAAACTTGCTGCACTTGCTGTAGAAGGTCAGGGACTATAGTCTTCAGTAATGATTGAAGCTCAATATCAAGAAGACAAAGATTCTCACGACTGAGCCAGTTGGCAGCAACAAGACAAATGGAGAAGAGGTTGAAATTGTTAACAATTTTATCTTGCTCAAGTCCACAATCAGCACCCTTGGCACTAGCAGTTAGGAAACCAAAAGACAAATTGCACTGGGAAAATTTTCTGTCAAGGAACTCTCCAGAGCACTAAAAAAGCAAATATGTCAGTCTAGAGGCTAATATGTGCCTGGTCCAGGCCATGGTCATCACAATTACTTGCTATGCATCAGAAAGCTGGACAATGACTAAGGATGACAGAAGAAGAATTGATGTCTTTGAGTTGTGGTGTTGGAGAAGAGTCTTGAACATACCGTGAGCCAACATGAGAACTAATAGGTCTGTCTTGGAGAGAGTGAAACCAAATTTCTCCTCGGAGGCTAGGATTTTTAATCTCTGTCTCACATACTTTGGGCACGTGGCCAGGAAGGACAAGTCTTTGGAGAAAGCCATCATACTTGATAAGGTGGAGGGACAGTGCAGGAGAGGAAGACCCTGGATGAGATGGATTGACACAGTAATTGGATCAATGGGGCTAGGTGTGTCAGGGTTAGTGAAACTGGCTCTGTATAGAGCAGGTTTTAGAGCTGCTGTATAGAGTTGCTATAAGTCACATGCGACTCGATGGCACATAACAACAACAATGTACTAGATATATTTCTATCATCATTGTAATTACTCCTTGGTGTACATTTTCGGAAGTGGGATTATTATGTCAAATTATTTTAATTATAGATAGATTATTAAATAATACATTGGTCTTCAAAAAATTACATGAATGTATACTGTTAACATCTTGGTACCCACAGCCAGGAAATCAAGAGACAAATTGCATTGGGCAAGTCAGCTGTCAGGGACCTCTCAAGAGTACTGAAGAGCAACGGCTTCAGGCTGGAGACTAAGGTGCGCCTGATCCAGGATATAGTCTTCACAATTGTGTGCTATGCATCAGAGAGTGGGACAGTGACTAGTGATGATAGAAAGGGAATTGATGCCTTTGAGCTGTGGTGCTGAAGAGGAGTGTTGAATATGCCATAGACTGCTAGGAGAACAAACAGGTTTGTCCTGGAGAGGGTGAAGCTGGACTCCTTATTGGAGTCAAGGATTCTGAAGCTTCGTCTGACATACTTTGGGCATATTGCAAGAAGAGACAGGTCCTTGGAGAGGGACATCATATTTGGGAGAGTGGAGGGACAGCACAGAAGAGGAAGACCCTTGACGAGATGGATCGATTCAGTGATTGGGGTGGTGGGAGTAAGTGTGTCGGAGACAGTGAGGTTGGCACAGGATGGAACAGGATTTAGGGCTCTTGTACCTAGGGTCACTATGAGTCACAAGCGACTTGACGGCACATAACAACACAAATGACATAATGTAACACTAATACATACTCATGCATTGCCCTCAAACTCATAGCTGATGCTCCATTGGGTTTCTGAGGCTATAAATTATATTGGAGGAAATTGACAATCTTTCTTCTGTGGAACTTCTGGTGGATTTGAACATACAGACTGCTGCAACCTTTGGATTAGCAGCACAACACCCTATGGAGTACTCCATCAGAACTCCTTTACTAGCATCCTTTCTCTACACCTATTAAATCTGTGTGCATAGCAAATCATTCAAGAAGTTGTACTATATTAAAAAGAATGTGGTATTAAGATTGGAGGAATGCACTTCAAGAACTTGCTTAGTGCTGATGACACAACCTTGCTTACTGACAGTGAAGAAGACCTCCAGTACTTGCTGCAGAAGGTTAAAGACATTATATTTCAGCATCAATAAAAAAAAGTATCTTCACTCCTGGGCCATAGGTAACATTGTGATAAATGGAGAAAACTTTAAAGTTGTCAATGATTTCATTTAGCTTGGATCCACAATCAATGGATTATGAGTAACAAGGTTATAAGGAACATCAGTCAAGAAATTAAAAAACATGTTGTATTGGGGGGAAAAATATATGGTCAGAGAGCTCTTCAAAAGTCTAAAGCACAAAGATATCAGTTTAAAGACTAAGGTGTTCCTGACACAAGTCATGGTATATTTCAATTGCTTCCTATGCAACTGAAAATGGAACAATAAGGACAACTGAAGAAGAATTAGTACCTTTGAATTGTGGTGTTGGTTAAGAGTTTTGAATAGGACATGGACGGTCAAAAGAATGAACAAATCTGTCTTGAAGGAAGTATAACCAGAGTGTTCCTTAAAGGCAAAGATGGTGAAACTGCAGCTCACTTACTTTGGACATATTTTCAAGAGCAATGGAGAAACATCATTCTGGGAAAGGTAGAGGGTGAGTCAAAGCAGGCCCCACAAGGAGATGAATTGACACAGTGATCACCGTAACGGCCTTCAGCATGACAGAGATCATGAGGGTGGCGCAGGGAAGGGCAAGGTCCAAATTTGCTGTTCATTGGGATGCTATGAGCTGTGGTCCACTTGATGGCACCTAATTACAATAATGACAAGCAGTTTTCTAACAATTACACCAACTGTGGTAGGACATCTTTTTAAAATTAGCTCTAAAGATACAAACTATATTTTATAGCATGACATATAATAGAACTGCCCTTGGGATTTTCTAGGCTATAATCTTCAGGGAAGTAGAGAGCCAGACCTCTAGCACTCTGTTCAAACCTAGAACCGCTCACCTTGGCGTCGGGCATAATTGAGAATGCAGCTATTCCAGAAACCTCTGTTAAGTGGCTCATTACAGCCACCAAAGTGCTAATCCAGCAGCTCTCCCGGGTTCTGTCCTAGTCTGTCGCTTACCTTTCACTTAGACTCTCCTGTATGCTTTCAAAAATGGAATAAGTGTCTTTAAAAGGATCTTTACTTTTCAGGGTTATTGCATTTCCTCTTCTGTGTGGTTCTTGCCCTTTAGGAGCTTATAGTCCAGGGGGAGAAATAGACATTCAGCAATCAACACGTTCTTCCTAAGCACCACCTAACACAGCCGGGCTCTCTCCCACTTACATGACTGCTGCTGGGGCTTAGCCACAGTCTGACAAGGAGAATTTTAAGCAGAAGGTTTGCCCAGAGGGTGTAGCCCCCGGTTGTTTTCAGCCCTGTCTCGTCTTTGCCCCCTTCCCTCAGACTGATCAAGACAGATTGGGATGTGTCCATGTGCACCTGCCTCCCCCAAATCAGAAGTGACTGCGCTGTTGGGCAGAGAAAGCTGCAATTTTCATCTTCTTGGGCAGTGACAGATGATATTGCCATTTCTGAACAAATTAAGTCATCAACTCCCAAGCGCCCCTGACATCATCAACAGTGTCTGGGCTAGAGAGCCACAGGCCCTCAATTTATTATTGGAAATAATGGGCAGAAGGCGAGCAATTATGTGTTGACATCGGGAACTGCTGCTGTGAAGGGGTGGAGAGTTGTGATTCCTGCCCTTGGGTCATATCAAGATTTGGAACTAGAGCCCAATTTGAAATAACATAAACTAAAAGAACTTTATTAGACCAGGTGTCATTTGGAGTCCATTCCTTTGAACTCTCCATAAATTCCTGCAGGTTATAATCTAATGCACAATAATTGCACCAATTTTCCAGGGGGGCTGCGCATAGTAGTAGCAGAATATGTGACGGGTCCTTCCAGCCTTGTCTGGACTCACCGTCTTACCCAGAAGACCTCTTACTTCCCTGTCCTTTTAGCACATGTACATCATGAAAACCACAGGCACTGATACAGTTTTAACAGCCCTCAATAATTAAGGCAGATGATTATAACCAGAAGTGTCCATTGAACTACCCTAAAGGCATGTCAAAGGAGGAGATGGTGAGGTGAAGGCTTAGTCTGCAAAGAGACAGAAGTTTGATTCTGCGGCACTGACACCAAAGACCTGGGCAGGGCCAGGTGCTGTTGACAGAACAGAGAGTGTAATAAGGTGACCGTGGCCATGGGAGTTATAAGGTCAGGACTATGACCTGCTCCAGCCCAATTGCAGTAAGTAAAAGCACCAGGAAAGATAATTAAGCTTGCCGCAAGGGTCACTGTGCATTCTAACCAGCCCCTGTGGGAGTGGGAGCCTCCATATACATCTACCTGATTTGGGGGTGGGGGGGGTCATGGTATAATCCAGAGCGTCATGGTCACACGGTCATTGCACAGCAATTCAGTGATTAAGTACTTGGTTATTAACCAAAAAGCAATGGTTCAGACCCACTAACCATCCTGCAGGAGAAATACAAAGTAATCTTCCGTAAAAACATGCAGCCTTGGGAACCCACTATATAGGGCAATTCTACTTTGTCTTGTAGGGTTGCTTTTGTTTTGGTTATGGTAAAATTTATTCTATAGGCTCCTTTGACATCTGAGTCATCAAATCAAGAAAGCCTTTCCTTTTGAAGTGGAATATTTACCTTGTGGCCAGATTCCTGTCCTAACACTCACCTATCTGTTGTCATGGCTACCTCACCATTTTGGCATTAAGGCCCTCTGTTTGCCCTCTCGCTGAGGCCTAACAGTACAGCTCACCACAGACTAAAATAATTAACCTGGAAAGCCTGTGCTGAACCCCATTCTCATAGGATCTCCCAAGCTTGCTCCTTTCCCAGTGTCCAGCATGTCCTTGTGTCTAATGTCCTTACTCTAGAGTACATCTGGACTTCTTTCACACGTTGTCAGTTTCTCATATTGTGGTGACGTGTGGATTGCTGTGATGCTGTAAACTATGTCTTCTGTATTTAATATAGCAGGTAGGGTCTCTCATGATGGATAGGTGTCAGTGGGGCTTCCAGAAGAAGCAGAAAGGCTTGGCGGTCTACTTCTGACAATTGGCTAATGGAAATGATGAATACAGAACATTGTTAGAAAATAGTGGTGTAAGGTGAGTAAGCCCCAAGGATGGAAGGCACTCAAGATACACAGTGATCACAATGAACTCGATCCACCAGTAGCCCTGGGGCTGGTTCAGGAATAGCATTATTTGTCTTGATGGAGTTGTCCTAAGGCAATAAATAAGCACATTTAGATTGCTTCAAAAAACAATGACAAAGTGTGCCCCATTTGTTATCTCACCTGAGGCTTCAAGTAAGAAGCAAGAGAAACTCTCCAGGATCCTACACTTGGACCCAGAGAGACCTCTGTCTGCATGCTGTTGTTGTTATTAGGTGCCTTCAGGTTAAGTATGACACATAGCGACCCTATGAACAGCAGATCTGAACCTTGTCCTATCCTGAGCCATCCTCACCATCTCTGACATAGTGAACCCATTGCTGCAGACTCTGTGTCAATCCATCTAGTTCAGGGTCTTTCTCTCTTTCATCATCCTTTCACTTTTCCAAGCATGGTGTCCCTCTCTAAGGAATAACATTTCTTAGCAACCTGTCCAAAGTATGTGAGACGAAGCTTTGTCATAAGGATGTTTATATCTCAGCCTCAAGGCATCTGAAAAGACCATATTTCAACAAATGCAAAAGAAGCAGGAACTCAAATGGTTTGCCAACTTGGAGGCCAGAGAAGCCTAACTCACTCAAAGTAGTAGTGGCCGTGTGTTACATAGAGTCCACTCGCAGATACACATAAGCTTTCCCTGATGAATTTGGAGTCAGTATTCAGTTACTGAATCTTCCTAGAAAGACCTCCCTGACTCCACTGGCCTCTCATCAGCCATTAATTCCTTTAGAAATGAGAAATTGATGGCAGGACAAACCTGCTGTGTTGGAGATGCCTTCAATCTTTTCTCACAACCCAGATGTCTGGGCTGATGCCTCTCTGTGCTGATTCACTCTGGCTTCTTCCCTTTTGCCAGACTTGGCTCCTGTGCTCTCACCGATTGACCTCTTAGTTCAATCCAAATTTAGTATAACTCAGCTCTTTCTTTAACATCTTTGGAAACCCAAGAAAAGAACAAGTGAGTGTCTTCCAGGACTTTGTAGGAAAGTCAAAGTAGCACTGAAAAAAACTCCTGTTAAGCTGAGTGTTCATACTGCTCATGCTTATGGCCTCTGAGTTGAAACCAACTCCTAGCTGTTCCTTCTGAAGGTTTTCCAAGGCCAGGAATCACCTGGGAGGAGACTGTCCACCTTTCTCTTATGGAGCTGCTGGTGGATTTGAACTGTCAGGTGTCACATTTGGGCTCCCAGTGCAACTGCCTGTGGATTGCCCTAGATGCACTTTTGCCTTGATGTTTATATCTAGGAATGTATGACTGGCCGTAATATGCATGACAACAATCTGGAACAAGAAGTACATTACAAAGTTAATTGGGGGAGGAGGGAGAAAGGGAGAGGGAGAAAAATGTGTATCAATGAATGAATGAAAACTCAACCTTTCTGTAAACTTCCATTAAAATCACAATTTAAAAAATAAAGCCAAGGAATGATAGGCCACCCTTAATGCAGCAAGTATTATGGGAAGAGTTTTGATTTAGATGTTGAAGGAAATATGGAAACATGAAAAAATTTAGAAAGGTGAAAGTAACAGCTAAACAATAATTTAAAGTATTAATAACCTTGTTTGTGTTAACTTTTAAAATTCTTTCACAGTAGAAAAACCATGTATTTATAAGGCAGATAGATGGGATTTTAAATCTGTTCGTAGCCTTAGGCAAGTTTCTTAAATATCCATAAATCTACCTCTGCAGTCTCAGGAAAATGTGAACCAAATGAAATTTCCAATATTTAAAACTTTTGACCTGAAAAATAGCAATTTCATGTGATAAAAACTAATAATAAAAATACAGCAATTTTGCAAACAAGTAGATTATCAACCTGAAAATCCTAGAAGATGAAGTTCAGAGGCACGAAATATGCAGGTGAGACGAGAATACAATTGCAACTGAAGTGGCTGCTGGCGCTGAATAGTCAGAAGGATACAGGCGAGGCTTGTTTCCTTATTAGGAGTTGGGCTGACTGAACTGCGACCCTTGCGGCCAAAGCTCATTTCACCTTAGACTGAGGATAACTCATATTCACGATTCTCTGTGTCTTCGTGATCCTGGGAAATATCAATGCGCAGTGTAAAGAGAGCTGAAGTAAGATCTCGAGCCTCAGTTCTTTGCCCTAATTCTGTCACTGATAAGGCAATGATATTAAACTCCCTGCCCTTGAGTTGATTCCAACTCACGGTGACCCTCCATTGGTTTTCCAAGGCTGTGGATCTTAAGAAGGCTGTGCCTCATTTTGCCAGTGTGGTCACAGATTCAAGTGCTCTTTCAAGGAAATTGAACTAGCTGCCTTTAAATGGACAAGGACTTATTTTCTTTCTTTTTGGGACTTAACTTCAATGGCATGCTGTCTATCTGTGGAAATCTTTTTCTGAGCTTTCACGTCCACCTCTCTCTCCATAGCTCCAGGTAGCATCCTCCATTTTGCCTCTGTGATTTGCAACAACCAGCATATTAGCACCCCTTCCTGAGAAGAAAATGAACCTGCACAGGAGTTGACGTCACCATCTGGCCAAAGCTGCTGGAGCCAACAGATGGAAAAGTGAAAAATAGAACCAAACTCCGGGGAGGCCAGGGAGGACCTTGACCCCCTTGGGTCCTAGGTCCTTGAAATTGTCAAACAGCAGGTCTGAAGACAGCCTTGTTCCAATCCTGGACCGACCACTTCCTCTCTAGGTGACCTTGAGCAAGGTACTTTACCTCACTAAGACTTATTTGTTCATCTGTAATATATTAGCAAGGATAATTCCTTCCTAACAGGGCCGTGAAGAGACAAGTCAGAAAGAAAACTGCATGCACAATACTTGCCTTGGAGGCTGGTAGACACTGAAAGAGCTCTGTAAAGGTTGGGATCTCTGTGCCTACTGGAGCCCACCTGAGCACATCGTGTGTTACAAAGGACTTCATTACCAAAAGTTCTGTGAGAAGAAAATGCATGGAAAACGCAACCATTTGAAAACCCTTTACACCTTGGACCCATAAAATGCTACCTTGCACTGCTTTTCTGAGCCCTGTTGATGATCCATATTACCCCAACCCACTGACTTCACACTTATTAGGCACTGGTGTCCTGTTCTATCACATTTAGCTCTGGAAAATCCATGGTCTGCTCATTTGCTTTATTTGCTGGAAGCGTTGAGAACATAAGAGAAGTGTAAGTCATAGATCTTTCCACTTAGGAGTATATTTAGCAAGACAGTGAAGTGTTATTCAGGAGTTCTGGTGTCCTAGTCTGTAGGGAGTTTCACTGCTAATGCAAAGGCCAAGTCTCTCTGGTCTTCTGAATCCACCAATAGCTCAATGAGTCTGAATGAAAATGAGTGAGTGAGCTAGTCTTACTCATATGTAAAACAGCGATGTTGTTGTTGTTGTTATGGGCTGTCAATTCCTCTGTGACCCATAGTGACCCTATGTACAGCATCTCTGAATTCTGTCTTGTCCTGAGCCAGTCTCACTAATTCCAACACACCAACCCCCATTGCCCCAGTTACTGTATCAATCTATCTCATCTGGAGTCTTCTTCTCCTGCACTGTCCCTCCACCCTTCCAAGCATGATGCCCTTCTCCAAGGACTTGTCTCTCCTGGCCACATGCCCAAAGTATGTAAAACAGAACTTCAAAACCCTAGCCTTCAAGGACAAACTTAGTTTCACTCTCTCCAAGACAGACCTATTTGTTTTCTTGGCAGTCCACGGTATGTTCAAGACTCTTCTCCAGCAGAGTTCAATACAACTCAAAGGCATCAATTCTTCTTCTGTCATCCTTAATCATTGTCCAGCTCGCTCTCTGATGCATAGCAAGTAATTGCAATGATCAAGGACTAGATCAGGCACATCTTAGTCTCCAGCCTTACATCGTTGCTTTTCAGTACAGGTCCCAACAGCAGATTTTCCCAATGCAGTTAATATTTTGATTTCCTGACTACTGGTGCTAAGAGTCTTGACTGTGGAGCCAAGCAAGCTGTAATTGTTAGTAACCTCAATCTCTTCTCCATCCATCATGATGCTACCAATTGGCCCAGTGGTGGTCTTCTTAATGTTGAGCTTTAATCCATATTGAAGACTACAGTCCTTAACCTTCTGCAACAAATGTGTCAGGTCCTTTTCAGTCTCAGCAAGCAAGAATGTGTCATCTACATAAGGTAGATTGTTGATGAGTCTTCCCCCAACCCTGATGCCATATTCCTCACAGTAATAGATAAACAGAAAGTACTTGATCTATGTTGTTTTTCTGAAAGATAAGAATTCTATTAATGGCAAATATCTTTCTTTCCCAAGAACTTCTACAATATCCATTTAGACTTTGAAACATCCAAAAGAGTACATCAGACATTAAAGGCTTAGGCATTTCATACTGTAAACACTTGTAAAAGATGTTTTAAGATGGTTACATGAATTATGGGAATCCCTGGTAAGTGCAAATGGTTAATGTACTTGACTGCTAGCCAAAATGCTAGAAATTAAGTCTAACTGCTCAGAGAAAAGGCTAGACAACTTCTGGAAAACAAATCAACCACTGAAATTCCTACTTAGAATTGACTCAACAGCAGTTGACACTGATAACATAAATTAGTGTCTCCTAATATCTGAGGAGGACCTGAAGTGCTGTTGTAGAAGATCAAGGACTGCAGCTTTCAATATGGATTGAAGCTCAACATCAAGAAAACAAAGATTCTCACCACAGGGCCAGTTGGCAGCATCAAGATGGATGGTGAAGAGATTGAGATTGTTAACTGCTTTAGTTTGCTTGGCTCCACAATCAACACTCTTGGTACCAGCAGCCAGGAAATCAAGAGGAGAACTGCATTGGGAAAGTCAGCTTCCAAGAACTTCTCTAGAGTACTGAAAAGCAACAATGTCAGTCTGGAGACTAAGGTGCACCTGATCCAGGCATAGTCTTTGCAATTGCTTGCTATGTGTCAGAGAGCTGGACAGTGACTAGGGATGATAGAAAGAGAATTGATGCCTTTGAGCAGTGGTTCTGAGGAAGAGTATTAAGTATACCATGGACAGCCAGGAGAAAAACAGGTTCATCCTAGCAGCCAGCCTGATCCTTGAAGTCAAGGATTCTGAGGCTTTGTCTGACATATTTGGGCATGTTGCAAGGAAGGACCAGTCCTTGGAGAGGGACATCATACTTGGAAGGGTGCAAGGACAGCTCAGGAGAGGAAGACCACTGATGAGGTGGATTGATGCAGTGACTGGGGTAATAAGGATAGGTGTGTTGGAGAGAGTAAAGTTGTCATAGGTTCGAACAGGTTTCAGGGCTATTGTACATAGGGTTGCTATGAGTCTCAAGTGACTCAACGGAACATAACAACAAAAACAACAATATGTTTGATCAGAGACTCCTTGAAATATCTCTCAACAGCTCTGAATCCTCTACATATCCTTTTATCACCAACACTACTGTTGTTGTGATGTACTGCTGAGTTGGACCTAACCCATTGCTGACACTCTAGTAGGTTTTCAGAGACAGTTAATCACACAGGAGGAGACTGCCTGTCTTTCTCCTGTAGAGCAGCTGGTAGATTTGAACTGTGTGCCTTTGGGATTGCAGTGCAGTTTCTTGCCACTAGGCCATTGAAGCTCCTTATTTCACTATTACATGTACACACACACACACACACACACACACGTATATTTCCTTGATATTATGATTGCCTCTCTCTCTGTGCGGAAGGAAACTCTGGAGGCAGACAAACCTGAGTTTGAATTGTAACTCAGTCTTTCACTAGCTGCAATTCTGCAAAAGGTAAATATTTTTCCTGGGACCTAGTTTCCTCATTAAAATAGGGATGATGCCTGCTTATAGAGCAGGTAAAGATTAAATAAGATAATGTTTGTAAAGTAAACAGCACTTATTATTTTTTTTAATTCATAATGGTATACTTTTTAAACAGAGACAATGACATTTTAAATACAATTAGGTGACAATAATTTCTGGCAACTTGTTTCTGGGATATTTTTGGATTTCCTGAGACTTGAGATGACTTGCTTTTATAAAATCATGATCAGACTAAGTAATATTTAGAGTCCAACATGAAGTAAGGCTGTAGAGGCAATGAAATTAGATTTCTTGAATTTCAATGAAATTAGTACTGAAGAAAAATGGAACAACAACAACAACAAAAAGCACTAGAACATGTTTTGATGACCAATGTCATTCTCAAGTGTGAAGAATGCTTGATACATTGTAGGAGGGAGTTTCTGTGTATGCCACCTTTAGAGAATTAAGTTTTTGTGTTTTTTTTTAATTTTTCTTTTATATTGGTTTACTTACAAAGGTCATATACATCAGAGTAGTACTGATTATGTACTCTGATATAGGTACATCTTAACATGTACTATGAATTTTGTTGTTTGTGCTGCCGAGCTGTCTGTGACTCATAATGACCCTCTATACAACAGCACTGAAGCCTGCCCTGTTCTGAGCCAGTTTCACTGACTCCTCTACATCTATCCCCTTTGCCTAGTTAATATATCAATTCATCTCATCGGAGGTCTTCCTCTCCTGCACTGTCCTTCCAGCCTTCTGAGCATGATGTCCTTCAAGGATAGGTCCCTCCTGGCCACATGCCTAAGGTAGAGTAGACGGAGTTTTAAAATCCTAGCCTCCGAGGAGAAATTTGGTTTCACCCTCATCAGGACAGACCTATTTCTTTTTTTTTTTCTATAATTATATTTTATTAATTTTCATAAACATCTACAGAGATTTTGGGCTTCCACTCATTCATTGTTGCACTATTCTCTCTACCCTCCTCCCAGTTTGTTCTTGTCCAAATGCCACAGTGCTTGTCAA
>NW_006399810.1:6137567-6144941 GCF_000299155.1 Elephantulus edwardii
CTGTCATTGTACCAGTACCATGCTGTCTTTACTACTACGGCAGTGTAGTAGGACTTGAAATCAGGGAGTGAGATACCTCCTACCGTTCTTCTATAGGACAGACCTATTTCTTTTCTTGGCAGTCCATGGTATGTTCAAGACTCTTTTCCAGCAGGGTTCAATACAACTCAAAGGCATCAATTCTTCTTCGGTAATCTTTAGTCATTGTCCAGCTCTCTGATGCATATCATGCAGAGAGCATGGCCTAGATTAGGTGCACTTTTGTCTCTAGACTGATTTTGTTGCTTTCCAGTACTCTGGAAAGGTACCTGACAGCAGATTTACTAATGCAATTCATCATGTGATTTCCTGACTGCTGGTGCCAAGAGTGATGATTGTGGAGCCAAGCAAGCTCTGTTAACAGCCTCAACTCTTCTCCATCTATCATGGGGCTGCCAAATTGTCCAGTTGTGAGAATTTTTGTCTTCTTGATATTGAACTTCAATCCATATTGAAGACTACAGTCCTTAACCTTCTGCGGCAAGTGTTTCAGGTCTTCAGTTTCACCAAGCAAGGTTGTGTCATCTGCACAAAATAGATTGTTGATTCTTCCTCCAATCCTTATGCCACATTCCTCCTCATAAAGCCCAGACTCCTGAATGATCTCTTCTGCATATAGATTGAAAGTGTATGGAAGAAGGATGCATCCCTGATGCACTCCTTTCCTGATTTTGAACCATGCAGTGTTTCTCTGCTCTGTTCTGAGGCTGCTTCCTGGTCTAAATACAGGTTTTACATAAGCACAATCAAGTGATCTGAAATTCCCATTCTCCTCAAGGTTAGCCACAATTTGTTGTGATCCACACAGTCAAATGGTTTTGAATAGTCAGTGAAATACAGATAGATATCTCTCTGGTACTCTTCACTTTCTGCCAAGATCCATCATACATAAGTGATAATGTATAGTGCCATGGCCTCTTCTAAACTCAGCTTGTATTTCTGGTAGTTCTTTGTCAATGTACTGTTTCAGCCATTTCTGGATAATCTTCAGCAGGATTTTGCTTGCATGTGATATGAGTGATATTGTACAATAATTTCCATACTCTGTTTGGTCACCTTTTTTTTTGGAATGGGAATAAATATGGATCTCTTCCAGTCAGTTGGCCAGGTAGTTGTCTTAGAACTTCTCAAAACATTTTCCCCTAATACGACACTAGTTATAGAAAGTTGAGTAAAAGAAAACTGCATTAAAGACAAATTTGAAAATACTTGCTAAGAGGAAATGAAAATTAACTTCTCTACAACATATTTTGGCTTGGCACTATAATTGTGATTCTCCAAGTGAAAAAATGAAGAATATAGTGACTTCACTTATTTGTCAGATCTTGTTTCCATGACCATCCACTGGATACAACACGGGAAATGCGGCCTAAGACGGTAGGTATGCCCAGTAGAGCACATATTTAGAGCAAGAACTGTCATATTCATTGTAATAGCTTGTTATTGCTGTGTACCATTGAGATGGAATTGACCATGGCTGGTTCGAGAAGTGAGGGAGTTCTTATTGCTGAGTGGCAAGGAATTACGCTGCCAACACAAAAGCACTCAGTCTGAATCCACCAGCTGCTCCATGGGGTGGGGTCTGAGGGAATGGGTAATCTCCTCCTGTCTGATTTACTGACTCTCAAAATCCAGGGAAGGGTTAGCTATGAGTCAGTTCTGACTCCATGGTTCCTAAGAACAACAACAGCATAAAGGACTGAGGTGCCCTGCTAGAAGTGCGTTATATGTTGGGTTGCTAATCAAAAGGTTGACAGTTTGAATACACCAGATGCTCTTCAGGAGAAATGCAGATAGTCTGCTCATATTAAGATTTATGCTTTTGGAGACCCAATGGAGGGTTGCCGTGAGTTAGAATTGACTCAACAGCAGTGGGTGGTGGATGGTGAAGGAGTAGTACTGAGAATGTATAAAATCACACTGACCTTGAGTCAAGTCTGACTCATAGTGACCCTGTAGGACAGAACAACCAATTCCCTACAAACTACATCATGTGAGATGTGAAGTAGAAAGAGAGAGAAAGAGAAGGGGGGGGGACCCAAACACAAACGCATACCAAACCCCAAACCCAGAACTAAGCTTGTTTATGGAAAGCAATAAAACTGTCTAAAGACAAATGAGAAGGATCTGAGGTGCTGGCTGCAGAAAAGCAAAGACCACAGCCTTCTATATGTATTACAATTCAACCTAAAGAAAGCAAAAATTATCACTACTGGGCCAAAAGGCAACATCATAATAGATGGAAAGGACATTGAAATTATTAATGATTTCATCTTTATAGGATGCACAATCAACACTCATGGTACCTCAGGGAAGAAATAAAAAGATGTGTTGCATTGGGAAATTCAGCTATCTAGGAAATGTTCAAGGTACTGGGGAGCAGCAATGCTAGTTTAAAGACTAAAGTGCCTCTGATTAAAGTCATGATTTTTTTCAATTACTTTATGTGCACTGGAAAGCTGGTCACTAAGTAAAGATGACAGAAGAATCACTATCTTGGGCATGCTGTTAGGAAGTGCCATCTGTGGAAAGACAGAGGGTCTGGGGAAAAGAGGAAGACTCTCAATGAGATGGATAGCAGTGGGTTGAGTTTATCAGGGATGCTGAGAATTGCACAGGATAAGGCAGGGTTCAGAGCTGTAGTCTGCACGGTCACTGTGAGTTGTAGTGGACTAGACAGCACTTAACAACAATAATTGTTACTGTGATAATATAATTTTTTTGGCAATTAAAGGTTAGAATGCCTCATTCTCATTATATTTTGTATCTAGACCATGAAATCACCCTTCCAGGACGCGGGAGAGGAAGTAAATGGTAATTATTTTTGGTTCTCATAAAGATTCTAACCCCAAATAGAACAAAATGTCAAGTTTAATGATTCCTCTAACCCTTTAGCTAGAAATCAATTTTAAAACTCATTTATTGTGCCATAACTACATCACAAGTAGACACACTTCTAATAAGAAATTGCAGCTACCAGCTACAAGGGCTCTAATTTTCTGTACAAACTGTACTGGTCATTTTCTAGAAGAGGATAACTACATCTATTAAATTATGAAGCTCTCCCTAGGAGCAAATTGAGAAATTAAAGTGTAAATAATACCATGAATTGAAATTGATCCCTGGGAAAAAAAAGAAAACCAGATCTCTACCTAATACTACATTTGAAAGATAGTGAAGGATTCCTTGAACAAAAATTTTACTTTAAAAAACCCTGTAAGTCATGTACACACACTACTAAATGCATTTAATTGCATAAAAAATATAGGCTTGTACTCAACAAGGAAATATGAGGACTGAATTAGTACAAAAGAGAAAGACTAGAAGGAATTTGTATAATGTCCCAAATTGATAAACAAATGACAAGAATTCTTGCAAACTAATATGAAAATTACAGAAATGCCAACAGAAAAAAGGGTAAAATCCTAATTTAAGGAAAAAATGCAAATGGTAATTGAGGAAATTTTTTTTAAAGTTCAAGTTACCAGTCATTTGACAAGCATGAATTTTTGTTGTTGTTCTTGTTATGTGTCATCAAGTTGAAAACAATTTGTACCTGACCCTCCAGTGGGTTTTGAGAAACAGTAAATCATACAGGAAGAGAATGCTCATCTTTCTCCCAAGGATTTGAACTCTCTGCCTTTTGGTTAACAGTGCAACTTACAACTTACTAAGCACCTAGATTTCAGTAAGCACAAATTGTTGCTGTGAGGTGCTGTCAAGTAGAGCATGACTCATAATGATCCTATGAAGAATGAGTTTGAAACCTGTCCTATTCCATGTCATCCTCATCCTTGAGACATTGCTGAGTCATTGTGTCAAACTATCTCCTTCTTCTCTTTCTCTGACACTTTACCTTTCTAAGCATGACATCTTTTTCCAAAGAGGCCCCTCTTGATAACATTCCCAAAGTATGTGAGATGAAGTTTCACCATACTTGACTCTAAGGAGCACCCTGGCTGTACTTTCTCTAAGACATATTTGTTTGTTCTTTTGATAGTCCATTACATGCTAAATTCTCTTCAACACTGCAATTCAAAGCAATGTTGTTTCTTCTGTTGTTTTTATTAATTGTCCGACTCTCAGATGCATTGCAAGTGGTTGAAAAATACCATGGCTTGTATCAGGTGCACCTTAGTCTTTAACACTTTGGCACAGTCCTTAACAGCAGATTTTTTTCCCAATGAAATACAGTTGTTGTTTTGTTGGTTTTTTTTTTTTATATTTCTTGACTGCTGAAGTGAAGGGTGTTGATTTTGGATTCGAGTAAGATGAAATTGTTGATGTCAATCTGCCCATCTATGGTGATGTTGCCTATTAGCTGAGTGGTTAGGATTTCTGTTTTCTTGATATTGGAATATAACCCATCTTGAAGGCTCTATTCTTTGTTCTCTTGCATCAAGTGTTTCAAGTCTTCCTCACTTTAAGTAAACCAGATTGTGTCATCTGTATAACGCAAGTTGTTGATGAATCTTTCTCCAATCCTGATGCCACATTCTTTTTCATCATGATTTCAAATGATGTGTTCAGCATGCAGGTTGAATAGTTAAAGAGAACTACATTTAGTAGATGTAGGTATCTTCTTCTATAAAATGACCACTAAAGTTTGTGCAGAAAATTACAGCTATCAAATTAGAGCTGGTAGCTGTGATTTCTTATTAGACGTGTCTACTTGTAATGTAGCTATGACACAATAAATGACATACACCTTTTTTTTATTTTAAACCATGAAGTATACTATTACTTTATTTGGATAATAGCTTCTTCGCCTAGGTACAGTTTTCACATACACACATTAAAGTGTTCTGGGATTCCTATTCTTCTCAATGTTAGTCACAATTTATTATGATCCACAGAGCCACATGCCTTTACATAGTCAATAAAAAATAAATAGTAATTCTTCTGGCATTCTCTATTTTCAGCTAAGAGCTATCTTGCATCAGCAATGATATTCCTAGTGCCATGATCTCATCTAAATGCTTCTTGACTTTCTGGCAGTTCTCTGTTGATGTCCTGGTCTAGACGATGGTCTCCAGCAAGATCTTACTTGCATAGAATATCAATGATATTGTTTTATTATTTCCACATTGTGTTAGACCACCCTTTTGGGGAATAGGAACTAATATGGATCTCTTCCAATCAATTGGTCAGATAGTTTTATCCCAAATTTGCCTGATTTCCCAGGAGCTTGGACTACTACGGTAAAAAGCTTTATCTGTGATGGGCTTTCTCCCCACTATTGAAGAGAAATGTTCCTGAGTGCAGATTTTAAATTCTCAACCAGAAATCCCTGTAGAATTGCTGCTATGAATAACTTCTCTCTATCCATTGACAAGTGCTGAGTGCCAGCTAGCTGTTGTCCACCACGGTGTCACGAGCTATCGGAAGAAAATAAATCATGGCCACTAGTTTCAAAGATCTGTGATATACCTGGGAAAAAGAATCTTAACTGTGTTGGACCACGATGAATCACAATTATTGGCTGGGGAAACTGCTTAACTCTTCTTCCAGTGATGCTATTTAAAAACATCCATAACAACAAAAAAAAATTTTAAACCCATCCATAAAGCGTCAGTGACATATATTAATAAGGTTTTCTTTCCAGCTTGTTTGTGCGTAGGTTGCACAGCTCTACTTCAGGCTGCACATCCGTGGGCGGCTGGGAGACTGTTCCAGGGAATTTTCTCCTCATGATAAAAGTGTAAGAGCGAGTCCAGCGCTTGTTGTTGACTGTGACTGAGTTGGCCCTTGACTGACAGTGGTTTCATGCTCAACAGAAGGAAATACTGCTAGTCTTGAGCCATGCCCATGAGCAATTAAAGATGGACTGATGTGATCCAGAGCATTATTATTGGCTGGTTTCTGGAACCAGTTTGCCAGATCTTTCTTCCTAGCCCTATCTTGTTTTGGAATCTCCATGGAAACCTGCTCAGCATCATAGCAGTGCCCGAGCCTCCACTGACAGATTAGTGGTGGCTATTCATGTGGTGCTTTAGCTGGGAATAGAACTTGAGTCTTCTGCACAGAAGGCAAGAATTCTGGAACAGAACCAACCTGACCAGTGCCCCACTACATCAGCATATGTCGAACATTTGTTCACATGACATCCACTAACATCCCATTGACTGCAGCCCAACTCTAGTTGCTTGTAAAACATAGTCAAAGATGAGGTGGTGTGTAGTGCGAGAAAGAACAAGAATTCAGTCTGGAATACACAATATTGAGATTTCAAAGGTATTCTACAGAATTTTAAAGTCATGACTGAATCCTGTTGTTATTGTTGATTGCCTTCAAGGTGAGCGTGACTCATAGCGACCCTATGAATAAAAGGCCTGAAGCCCCTCTGCAACTATCAACATTCATCAAAGTTCATAGAGTTCCGGAGGCATGTTGTTTAGGAAGTGGATGCCACTCCTGCTTCCAGAATCCTAGATGATAGAAATTGAATAGACCTAAGGTAGGTGACCAACTGTCTCCATTTGGTACCTGAGGGATTTCTGAAACAAGAGAACAGCGCTAACACTGAGAAAAATTTGTGCTACATGCATCATCTGGTAGAAGTGGCCAAGAGCATTCTGTTGTGAAGGAGTTTCACTTCCATCTGTGCTCAGAAAACACAGGTGTGGCTGAGGAGTGACGTCTGAGATCGACAATAGTGGGGAAGTGTTACCGGTTTTCTATCTTTGAATGAGAATGTAAATGCTGTATATGGAGCAGCCCCTTTACACCCTGAGATGTGTACAGAAATGGCAAAGCCATAATAGTCTCCCCAGGGCCAAGAAATCAAAGGACCAGAATTAAGTGGCTTTCGTTCAATTATTACCTAAAGAAATAATAGAAATCGTTTAAAAATAGAAATACTACTGATTTCCCTCGTTACAGCCTTATACTCAATGTCTTTGAGTCAGAATCTACTCATTGCTGGCCCTCCATAGGGTTTCTAATGCTGCTTGTAAATGACACAGGAGGAGACTGGGAGATTGTTCACCTTTCTCCTGAGAAGCAGCTGATGGATTAAAACCACAAGAGAGAAATGACCTTCAGATCAGCCGTGCCACTCCCTATGGACTATGCCACCAGTGTGCCTTGTTTCATTAGCTGTATCCTAAATAACATACACGTCTAGTTACTGAGAGAGCTTGTTGTTATGTGCCGTTGAGTTGCATACAACTCATAGTGACCCTGTATACAACAGTGCTAAATCCTGCTCTATCCTGTGCCAATCTTACTGTCTTTGACACACCTGTCCCCATTACCCCACTCACTGAATCAGTCCACCTAAGGAGAGGTTTTCCTCTCCTGCACTATCCCTCCACCCTCCCACGCATGATGTCC
>NW_006399810.1:6145505-6167720 GCF_000299155.1 Elephantulus edwardii
CATAGAGCCCAGCCTCCCGGATAATCTATTCTGTATATAGGTTGAAAATGTATGGAGACAGGACACATCACTAGCATCCGCCCTTCCCAATTTTGAACCATGCAGTGTTTCCTTTCTCTGTTCTGACGACTGCCTCTTGGTCCAAGTATAGGCTTCGCATTAGCACCATCAAGTGTTCTGGGATTCCCATTCTTCTCAGAGTCAGCCACAGCTTAGGTAGGAAATAAAATACATGTTAAAGTTCCTGGCCATCAATAGAGCCTCAGACAAAACTTGATTCTAGTAGTTACCACTCTCCACACACAAACCAATAAATTAATATTTGACTAACTTGGAGCTTTTAGCAATAGATTTCTTTCATTAATGCAAACTATCTTTCCAGATAGTAATTGGTTGATGGATGGGGGGAGGGGCAACAACCGTTAATGGTTAAGTTCTGAGGATAGAAAACAACATACATGTTAAATATCAATATCATGAACCCTGTTCATCAATATGAGGCCAGTTAAATATATACCACGATGCTGTCACAAGACAATAAAAACTGCCCTGGATGAACTCCATAAAAACTTCTAAAAAACTCCCACTTTGGTCCTATTGGGTCCAATAGTCACCTTGTATCAGGTTTCTGAGGTTGATAATCATCACAGGAAGAATCTGCCTATCGTTCTTGCAAGGAATGGCTAGTTGGATTAGAACTTGGACTTTTCAGTTAGCAATCAATGCATATTGCAATACGGCACCAAGACTCCTTCATAAAGACACCAAACTATATTAATAGTCAATGCACCCCATACTCATTGCCCTACACACAAGCTTGAGATCCAACTTCCTCCCTAACTGGGACCTGCCTCTATGAAGTGGGATCATCATGTTATAATGACAGTACTTTCCCTTTTCATGTTCGTCTGTAAGCTCAGTCAAGGAAAAACCACATCATTACTGCTCACTGTCATATCCCCAAAACTGAGAGCAAGGTCAGGGAAACTGTTAGCTGGTTAAATATTTGATGAATCTATAATGGCTAAGACTAGACTCGGAGACTGTTTCTTCAATTGTTGACAGATAAAAGCTAGAAATGGAACTGGGATGTTGCCATTTTTGAAGCTGCAAGGTGGTTTCTCATAAAGGCAGCATCTCGCATCTCTAAATAATTTATTTTTCACTCAGACTCCCGTATAAAAACTGGTCCAGGTGCTGATTGTGAAACAGACCACCAACTACTCATATGCAAGTTCAAGCTGAAGCTGAGGAAAATTAAGTCCACAGGAACCAAAATTTGACCTTGAGTCTATTCCACCTGAATTTCAAAACCATCTCAGGAACAAGTTTGAGGCCTTGAATATTAATGAGTGAAGACTGGATGAGCTGTGGGAGGATATCAAGAACATCATCCAGGAAGAATGCAGAAAATCATTGCAAAGACAGAGGAGGAAGAAAAGACCAAGATGGATGTCAAAAGGAACTCTGAATATTACACTGGAGTGCTGAGAAACCAAAGCAAAGGGAGGAAATCAAGATACTAAGGAGTCGAATAGAAGATTCCAAAGGGCAGCACGGGAAGACAAAGTAAAATATTACAATGAAATGTGCAAGGAGCTGGAGTCAGAAAATCAAAAGGGCTGAACTCACTCAGCATTTCTTAAAATGAAGGAACTGAAGAACAAATTCAAGCCTCAAGTTGCAATACTTAAGGATATTTTGGGCAGAATAGTAAATGATTGAGGAAACATTAAAAGAAGATGTAAAGAGTATACAGAGTCATTGTACCAAAAAGAATTGGTGGACACAGAAGGATTTCATGAAACAACATATGAGCAAGAGCCTGGGGTGATGAAGGAAGAAGTGCAAGTGTTCTGAAAGAATTAGCAAAAAAAACCTAGGTCCTAGGAATTGATGGCATACTGATTGACATATTTCAGCAAACAGATGCTGCCCTGCTGTGCTCACCACGTTGTGCCAAGAAATCTGGAGGTTAATCAATCACCTGGCCAACTGACTGGAAGAGATCTATATTTGTTTCCATTCCAAAGAAAGGTGATCCATCATAATGCGGAAGTTAAACCAGGTTGCTCCTTGGAGGCAAGGATTCTGGGGCTTCGCCTGACATACTTTGGACATGTTGTAAGGAGAGACAGGTCTTTGGAGACGGACATCATGCTGGGCAGAGTGGATGGACAGCGCAGAAGGGGAAGACCCTCTATGAGGTGGATTGATTCAGTGACTGGGGTACTCGGGATGGGTGTGTCAGAGGCAGTGAGATTGGCACGGTTTAGCGCTGTTGTACATAGGGTCGTTATGAGTCGCAAGCGACTCGACGGCACATAACAACAACAACAACATCATTGATATCACATGTAAGCAAGATTCTGCTGAAGATTATGCAAAAAAAAAAATCAACAGAGAACTGCCCGAAGTGCAGGCTGGATTTAGAAGAAGCTGTGATACTAGGGATATTATAGCTAATATCAGATGGATCTTGGCTGAAAGCAGAGAGTACCAGAGGAGTGTCTATCTGTGTTTCCTTGACTATGCCAAGGCATTTGACTGGGTGGATCACAATAAACTGTGGCTGACTCTGAGAAGGGAATCCCAAAACACTTGATTGTGCTTATGCAAAACCTATATTTGGACCAGGAGGCAGTCGTCAAAACAGAGAAAGGAAGCACAGCATGATTCAAAATTGGGAAGGTTGTGTGCCAAGGATGTGTCCTATCTTTTCAATCTATATGTGAAACAGATTATCTGGGAGGCTGGGCTCTATGAAGAGAAATGTGGCATCAGGATCGGAGGTAGACTTATTAACAATCTGCATTATGCAGATGACAAAACCCTGTTTGCTGAAAGTGAGGAGGAACTGAAGCGTTTGCTGCAGAGGGTCAAGGAATGAACATGTCAATATGGATGGAAGCTCACCATCAAGAAAACAAAGATTCTTACCACTGGGCCATGATAGATGGTGAAGAGACTGAGATTGTTAACAGTAGCTTCAGTTTGCTTGGCTCTACAATGAAAACTCTTGGTACCAGCAGCCAGGATATTAAGAGACATATTGCACTGGGAGAGTCAGAGGTCAGAGACCTCTCCAAAGTACTGAAGAGCAATGATGTTAGTCTGGAGACTAAGGTGTTCCTGATACAGACCACGGTCTTTGCAATTACTTGCTATGCATCAGAAAGCTGGACAATGACTAGGGATTATAGAAAGAGAATTGAGCTGTGATGCTGGAGAAAACTATTGAATATACCATGAACTGTTAGAACAAACAAGTTCGTCCTGGAGAAGGTGAAGCCAGGCTCTCCTTGGAGGCAAGGATTCTGAAGCTTCATCTGACATACTTTGGACATGTTGCAAGGAGTGATCAGTCCTTAGAGAGGGACATCATGCTTGGAAGGGTAGAGGAACAGTGCAGGAGAGGAAGACCCTTGATGAGATGTATTGATCCAGTGACTGGAGTAATGGGGGTAGGTGTGTCAGAGACAGTAAGATTGGCACAGAATAGAGCAGGGTTTATGGCTGTTGTACAAAACGTCACTATGAGTCGCAGGTGACTTGAGGCACATAACAACAACAACAGGAAGGAAATGAGGTGACAAGTGGTTCTGCATAAACAGGTATTTGTCTCTGCTGAAGGCTGCAGATTGTGTTAGAAAATATGTTCATTTAGAAAAAAAATTATTTTCTTCATTTAAAAAATTGATTTGCCTTAAAGAGTTACACCAACCCAAATTTATTTGGTTTGAATCAACCAGCTGCTCAAACGGAGAATGATGGATAATCTACTTCCATGTAACTTAGTGCCTCTGAAAACCCCTTGAATGGTCAGCTATGAATTAGTTCCAACTCGATGGTATACAACAACAACATTTGTGATATTTCTGTTACAGCAACACTAGGAAACTGAGGCATCCATTATATCAGTAACCTGAGGAAAAATGGACAGACTCTGGCCAGGGTGGGATCAAAGTTTTGACAAGCAATTGGATCCACCCTTTGGGCAAAACCTAGAGCCCCTCCCTGGGCACAAATGACCCGAGGTCTGGGGGTGGGAAGTGGGACTTTTGCATCTTCTCTAAGGTGGTCTGGAAATTCACTTTGCATCTTGATTCTCAGTAGCAGCAGGCGAGAATCCCAGTCAGATGCCTAAGGGTGACTCATCTCATGCTGTTTTGGGCTCAGAAGGTCTTGTTACTATTTTTGTGTGTGTGGTTTTTTTTTCTTTTTTCTCCAACCCAAGAGGAGGATGATAACAGAGCTGGCCCAAAATAACACACTCATTCATGGTTTAGTCATACTTTTAACAAGCACAAATGAAGAATGTGTTATTAGTTAAGACATTTTCAAGTCAGTTTCATAGTATAGGTCAAAACCTGCTTAACTCTGTAAAGAGGGAACCAGCAGGAACGTTCAAACTGGATCAAACAGTATTTAAAGACGTGAGGCCGATTGGAGAGGAATGCCTGAGAAGATTGCTTGGTTGGATCTTGCTCTGGTTAATACAGCACCTACCATGACAACCACCTCCTAAAATTCCACAAAAAACCCAAACCAGTTGACTCTGGTGTGTGGCATCCATGCGTGTGCAGGTTAAACTTGCTTCATAAAGTTTCAAGTGACTACAACCTTTTCAAAGTAGATAGCCAGGCCTTTTTTCCAAGGTACCTTAAGAAGAATTATAAGCTGCCAGCCTTTCAGTTGGGGAGCTCTGATGACCTAGTGGTAAGGAGCTCCACTGAAATCCCAAAGGCATGGGTTCAAATCCACCAGCTGCTCTGTGGGAGAAGGATGAACAATCTCCTCCCGTTTCATTTATTGCCTCTGAAAACCATTGGAAGGTCAGCTACCTGGTTGGTTCTCACTTGATGGCATCAAACACAACAGCAATTGGTGGTTCCAACTGGTCAGCAGTCTAGCACTTAAACATTTGTACTACCTGGAGTCTGTAGGTTAACCTCTTTTTTTAAAAAAAAATTATTAATTTTAATGAAAGATTACTTAGGGTTTCCAGTCATTCATTCTTACACTTTTCTCCCTGTCTAGCTCCTCGCCCCCAATTTACTCTTCCCCTTGAAATGTAAAAGAAAAACTCTTTCATTGTTACGCAATCCCTTCCTCAAGTCCACTCCACTATTCAGCCTTCACTCTGGACTTCTGTAATGACAAGAATACCCATTCATATATCCCTTTTAAACAGTTATCTCCCTCATCTACTTCAATGCAATACACATCATTCCTCCTCTCCTTTATCATCTTCCCTCAAGCCTGAGGCCAGTCCCATTTTACAACGGTGGCCCTATGCAATATTTGTCCTTTTGTGACTGAGATATTTCACTCAACATGATGTCCTCCAGAGTCATCCATTTCACATAATATTTCATGAGTTCCTTGGGGTTAGAAAACCATAGTATCTTTGGGACTAGCCTCTGTGTGTGTGTGTGTCTTTCTGTCTCGCTCTCTTTCCCTCCCTCCCTCCTCTTACCCACCCCTTTCTGTCTTTAAACACACTCATAACCCTTTGGTTGAGTTGCCATGGCTATAAATAACATGGGAGGAGAAGGCTCAACTTTCTCCCTTGGAGCTGCTAGTGGATTCAAACCAGCAGCAAGGCATGACCTTTGGATTGGCAGCACACCACCCTACAGACTAATAATTTATCATCATTTGTATATTAACCTAATCTTGTTGCTATTGTTAGTCACTGGCTTAGAACGACTCCTTGTACAGTGGACAGAATGCTGTCTAACCCTGGCCCTCCTTCATGAACACTTGTGATCCATTGCATTTTCATTGTCTATTGTAGAACATCTGCAACTCGACAGCACCTAACAACAACAACATCATAGACCAAGAGGCCTTTCTTCCTGTCCTGGTGTATCTGAGTCTGCAATCTCTGCTGAAATCCCAGCATTTGCACAGGCAGCTTCACAGCAACACACAAGCCTCCCCTGGAAAGCAGGTGGTGGCTGCATCTGAGAAGCCTTGGTTGGGAATCAAACCCACGTCTCTGTCAGGGAAGGTGAGAATCCAAATACACCATTAGCCCACCCGCCTCAGTAAAGATTACAGGAAAATAGGAATGTAAAGCATTTTTCATCGTGTTTGCCAAACAATGAAGTTTAACGAATGCTAGCTTCTTAGTCATTAGCATGCAGCTTCAACATGAACGAACACCCATGGAGTTTCTGGGTGGTTCAACCTGTTCATGCACTTCAATGCCAGCCAGAGTGCCTTGGAAGAAAGCCTGGCAATCGACTTCCCAAAACCCAGTCTGACAAGCATGGTTCTACTCCGACTCACCTCATCTCCACAAGCCAGAGTTGACTTGATGGCAACTGGTATTGGAGAGATTCAGGATTCACTACAGAGCACACTGACTACCTCTCACCTTGGAGAAGCAAGGACTTTACCCTGTTGATGAGGGGAAGCCACTGAAGCACTTAATCCAGAGGCTATAGGATAAGATCAGTCTCACACTTTGACGTTAGTGCATCTGGAAATAAAAGAAACCTCTTCATAGTCCAGGCAAGAGAATCAAAATTGCAACTAGGGCCTTCTCAGGAAAATGGCTTTTAAGCCAAATCATCCAGGTGCAATACAAGCAAGCCGGCATCTTCAGGAATCTCCATAGAATTCTGCTTGGCTTTTAAATGATCGCCCTGTGGAGTTAGGGAGCTCTGGTGACCTAGTGGGTAAGGAGTTGCCCTGCCAGCCCAAAGGTGGGAGGTTGGAATCCACCAGGTGCTTCTCAGGAGAAAGTTGAGCAATTTCTTCCCATGTGACTTATAGCCCCTGGAAACCCACTGGAGGGTCAGCTATGAGGTGGTTCTAATTGGATGGCAATGAAAGAGAGGCTGTGGAGTTGGATGTGCTGTAGCTCCGTGCTGTAGTTCAAACTGGGTGCATAGTAGAATGACCTCAGGAGATTTGAAAAAAAATTAATGACATGCCATTGACCATGGCAATAAAATCAGCGTCTCTGGGGCTGAGACCAAAACATCAGCAAGCTAATACACAGCAGGACGTTAGCCCTAGACTTCAGCGTAAGCCAGTATTCATTCAGCTGGAAATAAGAATCACCTGGGTCACGTGATTCGAAATTGCTGGGTGGGTCCCAGATCCATTTACCGATCTGGAATTTCCAGGCATAAGCATGGTGACCAAGAAATTTAGCAACTGCCCCTGGTGGTTTGTATGATTAGGACATTCAGGAAACAAGCTCAGCGAATGCAGCTAGTGCACAAGAAATAAAGGAGGTGGTCAGGTTCCAGGTCAATCACAGGTGGGTGGGGAAGCCATGAGGCCTGAGGTTTCATTTCAGGAGCCAATCTGTGCACATGCAGTAACATTTACTTTTTTGAGTATGTGCTAAGCATTCAATTCTCCCCTGGGGAAGAAGGCAGTTAGATGCACCTGCAGTAGAGCTCCACTGGCCTGGTGAGCAAAGAGCTGTTCTGACAACACAAAGGCTGTTTTTGTTGTTGTTGTTGTTAAGTGTTATAGAGTGAACTCCAACCCATAGCGACCCTATGAACAACAGATCTGAACCTATCCTCCCATCGCTGATATGTGCCAGCTCATTGTTACCATCATGGTATCAAGCCATCTGGTTAAGGGTCTTCATTCCTTTCTGACTTTCCTCCTTTCCCAGTATGATGTCTTTTTTTCAAGGACTGGTCCTTACTGAAAACGTGCTCAAGGTATGTGAGATGAAGTCTCACCATCCGTGACTCTAAGGAGCATCCTGGTTGCAGTTCCTCCAAGAATTGTTTGTTCTCTTGGCAGTCCATAGGCTATTCAGTACTCTTCTCCAACACAACTCAAAGGCACCTTCATTGTCATCATTATTCATTGTTCTGCTTTCAGCTGCATAGGAATAAATTGAAAATACCATGGCTTGATGTACCTTGGTCTTTAAACTGACATCCTAACTCTTTAGCACTTTGGAGAGATCCTTGACAGCAAATTTTCCCAATGCGATATGTCTTTTGAGTTCTTGACTGCTGTGATCATGAGTGTTGATTGTGGATCCAAGTAAATTGAAATCTTTGACAACTAGTGTTTTTTCCATCTATCATGATGTTGCCTATTGGACGAATGGTGAGAATTTTTGATTTCTTGATGTTGAGATGTAATCCATATTGAAGGTTAGAGCTGTGATCTTCTGCACTAAGTATTTCAAGTCCTTTTCACTTTTTTAACCCAAAGGCACACAGTTTGAATCAACCAGCACTTCTGCAGGGGAAAGATGGACTATGTACTCCTATGTGCTTTATAGCCTCTGAAAAAGCACTGGACGATCAATTCTGAGTCAGCTCTGAAAAGACTGCAGTAAGTTAGGAGGTTTCCTAGTGGAGAAGAAGTCTGCTGAGAGTGGTGTCTGGAGCCATGCTGACAAGTGCGTGTCATGTGCTACAGGGACTTCTAGGTTCAGAGAGGGCAGAGCTGTCCAGGTGCTGGAAGGACCAAAGGACTACAAGGCTCACTGGTCCAGATCTATGATGGATCTTGTTGCACAGTGAAGGGAGCATCTTACCAGAAAGCACTCCCAGCAGGTCACTGTTGTTTACTTCAGGGATGTCAGGTTCTCACACCTTTCTCCTGTAATGGAACACCTGGGAAACTCAACAAAGGGCTCTCCAGCCCTGCATTGCTTTCTGAAAGGCTGGCCCACCGGTGCTTCATGGGAGAAAGATCTAGTGCTCTCATAACAACCTGGAAAAGTCATTTGATCCAGCAGTCCGACACTAGGCTTATACCCTAAAGCACCAGGAGGTGTGACACAAAGAAAGATAAACATACTCCTATTTATCGCAGCACTACTCTAACAGCAAAGAATTGGATACGACACAAGTGGTCATTAACTGGCGAATAGCTAAAGAAAGTATGGTACATTCACACACTGAAGTATTCTGTAACACTAGAAAGTGATTAAGAATTTGTGAGATTCTGTACAAAATGGATGAAACTAAAACAAATATTATTGAACGACATAATTGAGTTACAAAAGTTCAATTATGATATAAGAGTATTAATATTAAAAACTTAAAAAATGGCTTACATACAGGCAGAATCAATCTTAGAGGCTTAGTTGAGAGGAGTAAAAGAAAAGAAAACTTTTGCAGAGTTCTTAAAAGAGATGACAGCTAAGTAAATACTACATGTCATGATAGATGGAGAAAAGATTGAGATGATTAACAATTTCATCTTGCTTGGATCCTCAGTCATCACTCTTGGCACTTGCAATCAAGAAATAAAAAATATGTTGCTTTGGGAAAGTTTGCTGTCAGGAACCTCTCCAGAGTGCCCAAGAGCAACATTGTCAATCTAGAGACTAAGGTGCTTCTAATTCAGGCTATGCTCTTCTCAATTGCTTGCTACGCATCTGAGAGCTGGACAATGAATAAGGATGACAGAAGAAGAATTGATGCCTTTGAGTTGTATTGAACTCTGCTGGAGAAGAATGTTGAATATACCATGGACTGCCAAGAAAGCAAATAGGTCTGTCCTAGACAGAGTGAAACCAGATTGCAAGGATTGTGAAGCTCTGTCTCACATAATTTGGCCATGTTGTCAGGAAAGATCAGTCACTGGAGGACGACATCATGCTTGGAAGGATGGAGGGTCAGCGTGAGAGAGGAAGACCCTGGATAAGGTGGAGAGTGACTATGGCAATGGGGTCAGGTGTGTCAGAGATGGTGACATTGGCTCAAGACAGAGCAAGGTGCAGAGCCATTGTTTATACTGTCATTATGAGTTGTAATCAACTCAATGGCACATAACAACAACATATACATTGTGCGCATACAACAAACCACATATTGTACTCATACAAAATCTATACCTAGAACAAGAAGCTGTTGTCAGAATAGAGCAAGGGAATACTGCATGACTTAAAATCAGGAAGGGTGTGGGCCAGGGTTGTATTTGTTCCCCATACCTGTTTAATCTGTATGCTGAGCCAGACTCTAAGAAGAGCACGGCATCAAGTTTGAATGAACACTCATTAACAACCTGCTTTATACAAATGACACAACCTTGCTTGCCGAAAGTGTGGGGGACTTGAAACACTTGCTGCAGAAGCTCAAAGACTACAGCCTTCAATATGAATTACATCTCAACATCAAGGAAACAATGGTCCTTACTAATGGGTCAATAGGCCCATGATAAAGGGAGAAAGGATTGGAAACGTCAATGATTTTATATTACTTGGATCCACAGTCAATACTGTTGGTAAAGACAGTCAGTAGATAAGGAGATGTTTTTGCCTTGGGCACGTCTGCTGTCAGGGACCTTTCCAAAATAATGATGAGCAATGAGGTCAGTTGGAAGACAAAGGTGCACCTGATTCAGGTCATGGTCTTTTCAATCACTTGCTATGCATCTCAGAGCTGGACAATGAATAAGGGTGATAAAAGAAGAATTGATGCCGCTGAGTTGTGGTGTTGGAAAAGAGTACTGAATATGCCATGAACTGCCAGAAGGGCAAACAGGTCTGTCTCAAGAAAATGCAGCCAGAGTGCTCCTTAGGGGCAAGAATGGCAAAACCACCTCTCACATATTTTGAACATGTTGCTATGAGAGGTTAATCTTTGGATTTGCAAGGTAAGGGGGTTTTTTATGATTAAAAGTCATTTGTGGTCTGGGAGCCTCTTCTTTAAACCAATTAGGAACCAGTGAGTGAGCCTTTGTGATTAAAAGTTGGATAGCACCTTGGGCCTACTGTGAAGACTGATTTGCTATTAGAGGTACAAATGAAATTACCAGATTGTTGTATTTGGGGAGAATGTTGTTCTAATTGGTAAAGCACTTGTTTGTCAGTTTGCTGTACTGAAAAAAACTTGTGGGTTGCTGTGATACTGAAAGTGATGCCACCAGTGTGTCAAATGCCACAAGGATTACCTGCGGTGGACAGGTTTTAGTAGAGCTCCCAAATTAAGACAGACTAGGAAGCAGGATTTGTCATCTACTTCTTAAATAACAGACCTCTGAAAACCTATGAATAGTTAAGAAATGCAGATAGTTATAAGAGAGAAAGTTATAGAGAGCCCAGTGAGTCACAATGAGGAAATAGAATGGCAAATAGCCTTTAATAATTGGAACATTTGAAGGTACATAGCTTGAATGTTGGAAAACTAGAAATCGTGAAAATTGAAATGTAACACATGAACATTGACATTCTGAGATGTCTAAGACATTCCTGAGATGAGATAGATTAACTTTGGACATTTTGAATCAGATAATCACATGGTATATTGTGCTGGAAATGAAACACAGAAGAATATTGCATTTATAGTAAAAAAACAAACAAACCCTAAATTTCAAGTTCTATCCTGAAATACAGTGTTGTGTTAGGATATTATCCATATGCATACAAGGAAGACCTGTTAATACAACTATCACTCAAATATATGTTGCTACATCTAGTGTTAAAGAGGAAGAACTGAAATTTTTTCCAAATCTTGGAGTCTAAAATTGACTGAATATGCAGTCAAGACACATGCATGATAAATGGTGACTGGAATGCAAAAGTTGGAAACAACGTGAAAATGGAATGGTAGTCAGAAAGTATGGACTTGGTGACAGAAATGAAGTTGGAAATAGAAAGATGGAATTATGTATTTTGAATTATTTATTCATTGCAAATACATTTTTTATAATCATAAGGTCACACTAGGTGATGGGGGTGGGGTAAGGAAAAGGGGAAGGTCCAGTGTGAAAAACAATGTATACAAACTTTGTAAGAAAAGCAGTATATATATATATATATATATATATATCTAGTGTAAAATAAAATTTTTATTTTAAAAACCCTATAAATGGTGATTTTACACATGCTTCACCTTATGGGCTGTATAGGACTCAGATTGGCTACATCTGTGGAAGGAATCATTGGAGAAGCACTCAAAACCAGGCCAGGGGTGGATTGTGGGTCGGACCATCAATTACTCATGGGCAACTTCAAACGGAGGCTGAGGAAAATGAAAACAAGTCCATTAGAATAAAAATATCATCTTGAAAAAAAATTATGATCTTGAATCTATTCCATCTTAATTTTAGAATCCTCCTAAGAATAGGTTTCAAAATCACTGGACACCAATGATAGAAGACCAGATGAGTAGTGGGATGATATAAAGGATATCACCCATGAAGAGAGCAAAATGTCATTACAAAGAAAGAGGAGAAAGAGAAAACCAAAATAGATGTCAGAAGAGACTCAGAAAACTGTACTAGAGCATCAAGAAACCAAAACAAAGGGAAAATATGCCAAAGTAAAAGACCTGAATAGAAGAATTCAAAGGACAGCTCGAGAAGATAAAACAAAGTAGAATGTGCAGAGAGCTGGAACTGGAGGACAAAATGGGAAGAACTAACTCTGAGTTTCTCAAGCTCAGAGAACTGAAAAACAAATTTAAGCCTCAAGTTGCAATATAGAAAGATGCTAGGGGCAATATACTGAATGACCTAGGAAGCATCAAAAGATGGAGGGTATACACAGAGTCACTGTACCAAAAGAACTGATGGACATGAAAAAATTTCAGGAAGTACCATATGAGCAGGAGCCAGTGGTAATGAAGGAGGACGTTGAAACTGAACTGAAGGCATTGGCAAAAATAAGGCCGCAGAAACTGATGAGATACCAACTGACTGACTTGTTTAAATTAACAGATGCAGCCCTAGATGCACTCACCAGTCTATGCCAGGAAATTTGGAGGAGCTGTGGTTGTACCCATTCCCAAGGAAAGGTGATCCAACAGAATGTGGAAAGTATAGAACATATCATTAATATCACATGCAAGCCAAATACTGCTGAAGATAATTTTAAAAAATGGATGGAACAATACATAGATAGGCAACTGCCAGTAGTTCAAGCAGTGTTTAGTAAAGGCTGTGCCACCAGGGATATCATTGCTCATGTCAGATGGATCCTGGTTGAAAGTAAAGAATGCCGAAAGAACGTCTATTTATGCTTTCTTGACTTTGCAAAGGTATTGAACTAATTTAACTGTGTGGATTATGACAAGTTATGGTTAATATTGAGAAAAATTGGAATTCCAGAGAACTTAATTGTGCTCACACAAAGCTTATATCTTGATCAAGAGGCTGTTATGTAAACACAGAAAGGGGATACTGCATAGTTTAAAATTAAGAAGGAAGTGTGTCAGGGTGGTATTCTTTCTCCATACCTATTCAATCTGTATGTTGTTGTTAGGTGCCATTGAATCCAATATAACTCCTAGCAACCCTATGAACAAAAGACTTGAACACTGTTCTATCCTGGGCCATCCTCACACTTCCTTCACACAAAAGCCCATTGCAGCAGTCACCATGTCAACCCACCTAGTTGAGGGGTTTCCTGTCCTTCACTGACCCTCCACCCTTCCCAACATCATGTCCCTCTCCAAGGAATAGCACATCCTATCAATAAGCCCAAAGTATGTGAAGGGAGGTCTTATCATTCATGCTGCCAAAGAGCACTCTAGTGGCACCCTCTCCAAGATATATCTGTTCACTCTCTTGGCCATTTGTGAGATGTTCAGTGCTCTTCTCCAACACCACAGCTCAAAGGCATCAATTCTTCTGTCATTCTTATTTATGGTCCAGCTCTCAGATGCATAGTAAGCAATCAGAAAGATTATGGCCCGAGTCAGATGCACCTTAGTCCTCAAACTGACATCACTACTCCTCAATAATTAGGAGAGGTCCCTAACTGCAGATTTTCCCAGTGAAATATGTCTCCTTATTGCCTGACTGCTTGTACCCAGGATGTTAATTGTAGATCCAAGTTAGATGAAGTTGTTGACAGTTTCAATCTCCTTGCCATCCATCATGACACTGCTTATTGGTCCAGTGGTAAGAATCTTTGTTTTCTTGATATTGATATTCAATCTGTATACTGAAAAATTATTTGAGTAGCTGGATTCCGTAAAGGAGAATGTAGAATCAAAATCAGAGAAAGACTATGCAGATAACACAACCTTGCTTGCTGAAAGGGAGGGCGACTTGAAGCACTTTTTGCAGAAGATCAAAAAGCACAGCCTTCAAAATGGATTGAATCTCAATGTAAAGAAAACAAAAATTGTTACCACTGGGGGAAAAATATTCTTTCCACTGAAACAATAGCTGATATCGTGATAGATGGAGAAAAGATTGAAACTGTCAGCAGCTTCATCTTACTTGGATCCACAATCAACACCCTTGGTATCATCAGTCAGGAAATCAGAAGATGTATTGCACTGGAAAAGTCTACAGTCAGGGACCTCTCCAAATTATTTGAGAACAATGATGTCAGTTTGAAGACAAATATGCATCTGATTCAGGCCATGGTCTTTTCGAACACTTGCTATGCCTCTAAGAGCTGGACAATGAATAAGGATGATAGAAGAAGAATTGATGCCTTTCAGCTGTGGTTTTGGAGAAGCGCACTGAATATGCCATGGACTGCCAAAAGAATAAGCAAATATGCCTTGGAGAAAGTGCAGCTGAGTGCTCCTTGGAGGCAAAGATGATAAAGCTTCACCTAACATATTTCAGGCATGTTGCTAGGAGGGGCTATTTCTTGTAGAGCGACATAATACTTGGAAAGGTATAAGAAGGCCCTTGAGCAGGTGGATTGACACAGTGACTCCAGAGATGGGCTCTAGTATCAGGAAGTATGAGGATGGCACAGGACAGGATAGAGTTCAGATCTGTTATTAATGGGATCTCTATGGGTTGCAGTAGACTTGATGGCACCCTAACAATAACAACAACAAGAACAATTAGGTGAATTGTTCCATGAGTGAAAGTGAAAACTTTGTATCCTGAATGACAAACCTCTGTACCATTTTCACCCCACACTAGGTGGTTGATACTTTTTGTGGTGCTTATAACATGATAGCTAATATTACTAACCCTCCACCAATCTGCCAGCTTGTTGTACTGTGGTGCTTGGCACATTACCATGACACCAGAAGCTATGCCACCAGGGAGCTCTGGTGGCCTAGTGGCAAGAAGCTGTGATGCAATCTCAAAGCCATGTGGTTCAAATCCACGAGCTGCTCTAATCTGTGCTATTTACTGCCTCTGAAAAACTGCTGGAGGGTCATTTATGGGTAGGTTGTGACTTGGTGACACACAACAATAACAACATGCTATCATTTAAGACAGATTCCAGAGGAACTTGTAAACGAATATAAAATAGGAAGATATGGATATCTATGTCCGAAAGCTAGCCAATGAAAGCCATCTGAGTCACAACAGAGCATTTTCTAACTTACTTGCTTTGGATACATTATCAGGAAGGCTCAAAAGCTGGAAGAGGATATCTTGTTTGATAAGCTAGATAGCCAGAAAAAGTGAGGGAAATTGTGGGTGAGACAGAGTAGCCCAGGGTCCCAGTGGTGGACTTGAATGGGTTGCTCACCATGAGGATGGCACAGGACCAGGCAACACTTGGTTACATCGTACATAAGACAACAAATGTCTACCTAACATTACTATCTTTAATGACATTAAGACCTGTGTCCTCTATCAGTCTATACAGATCTCACCCATCTCTGAAGGCCAGTTTAAACATCTCCTGTTTTGGGAAATCTTTGTCTTCCAGGAGTAGATTAAGCAGATATGCCCTGGCTTGCCATAAGCAAGATTCTCTCTGATCTCTCTCATTGCCTTTGAGTCTCATAGCAGACCTTCTAATAGGTTTCTCAGCTAGAAATCACTTGGGAAAAGATTTTCCATCTTTCTCTTGAGGAGTCACTAGATGCGATGGTCTTCGGGTTAGCAGTGAAACTCCCTAGAGACTCTGCCGCTCTTCACCATATGCTGAAACTCAGGTGAAAATGTGTGCTACCACTTAGTAAAAAAGGACAATTAAGCCCACGTTGAACTTACTTACTGGGTAATCCATCCCTGCTGGCTTCCCTTCCTCCCATCCACCCCAGGCTTCATCTTCGTGCAGAAGGAGAGGGAAAGTCATGGTCCCCCAGTCCTGATGGCCTGTAAATGGATGACTGTATCAGTGCTGGACGCCCTCCTTGCATGCTTTGTCTCACTGAGAATTAGTACCTTCCCACCAAGGGCTAACTGATCATTCACTTCAGTTTTATCTCTGGGGTACCCGCACGTTTGAGGCAGCTGGTGTTTGTTGATGGAGGTCCTGGTCACATCTTCCAATTGCCACTTCTCTTGTGATGCTGCAGCCCTTGTGGGTGGGATGAGGGAAGAAGGCGGACCTTCTGGAAACTCTCAGGCCTAAAAACCAGTGAACTGCCCACAGGAACCTTCTGTCTAGCTGGTGCACATCCACACCCTACCCGTGTGCAGGAGGGAGGCCTGGCTCCCTTAATTCCCAGCTCCCTGCTGCCCACGCAGGCACCACGACCTCAGCTGGGGCCCTGCCAATTGCTGCAAAGGCTGTTTGTGGTTGATGAAGCATTTGTTCCCACTATTCATGAGGGAAAGGCGACATTCCAGGGTGCTGCAAATGGGTTGGCAACTTGCAAATCGGCTCTCCCTCTCTGCATACATAATGCAAGGCCTCCCACCGTACCCAATTATTCCACCTGAAATTGGAACGCAGGAAGAAGAGAGAGCCCAGAAGAGATCTTCGAAATGAGGCCAGGGCAATGGGGCAGGCTGAGGCAGGGCCAGGAGAGGGGTCCGTGGAGCAGCGATCATCAGCCCCTCCGTGGAATGGCCAAGGCACTGTCCTTGTAACACTGCAATTTGCTCATCCAAGTGTAGCCCAAAGGTCCAGCCGGGGACTAGAGAAATAAAAAAGAGAAAAGACATTTCTTTTGCTACTAGCCTGAGGCTAGAAAATAAAATCACATTTCTTGTGATGCCCTAATTAAAAATGATCTCCACTGAACCAGCACAAAATGTTCACCCCTGACATTTCTGAGGAAGCTCACTCCGGGGCTTGCTCTTCTGTGAGTCAGACCTTGGCCCCGAGGGGGAGAGTTCAGAGGTCACCGGGCACTGTTGCCTTGCTGGCCCTTAGACCAGGTCCCCAGCCCTGGGTGTGGTGACTCCCCAGCTAGAGGGAGTGTGTGTAGACCCACCACCTGCAGCACTGTCTGTTGGAAGGGACAGTTGTCCTGTTCTGAAAACATCAGAAAGAGAAGATGTCAGACCTAAGCTTACATACAGGCTTAGCTAATCAGACCAAGACCTCGTCTAGGGGACTGTGCCCAAGGGTCTGCAGATGGGATGGGCCTTTTGGGCTGGTCCAAGCCCATTCTTGGTCCAGGTGCCACAGGACTAAGGGAGGAGTCGCTTCTCAGGTATTGGGGATCATCTCCATGTGTGAGGAGACCGAGGGTCATAAGTAGGGTTGTTCCACGTTGGGTGTGCAGGTACTTGTCTCCATGGTGAAGGTTAAGGAGCTAGGAGAGATGGTCCCTGAGACATACATTTTCACATCAGTCTACAGAGCTTTGTGCGTGTCAGGTTGGGCTTAGAAGGATCCATAAGGATCCAGAAGGTGGACTGTGATCTGCATACACACTTCATATCTGCCCTGGATGTCCCCCAGCACCCTCACACCCCAACACCGGAGAATGTGTCCTTCTCTGTGGACTTCTTTTTGAAGTCATTCTTGTTGTTCCTGTTGTGTGCTCTTGAGTCAGGAACAATCCATAGATGACCCTCCAGTGGGTTTTCAGAGGCAATAATCACACTGGAGGAGATTGTCCATCCTTCTCTCACAGAGCTGCTGGTAGATTCAAACCATGGGCCTTTAGGATTGTAGTGCAGCTTCTTACCACTAGGCCATCAGAACTCCAAGGAAGAGGGTTCGCACCCATGCTGAGTCTCCATGTCAATCCAGACAGACATGCATTCATGCAGACGTGCAAACAGACAGACCCTAGGTACAGTGGAGGCCTGAGACTGCTTGGTCATATAAAGTTGTTATTGGCTTTCTTAAGGAGTCATCAGTTACTTATGTCCTTTTCTAGAACAAAGGAAAATGAATATTAGGCTGTGCAATCTCTTTCTGAAAAGGATAAAATGGCCAAACACGCAAGAAATCAATAATGCCCCTCCCCAGAACATCTCCTCTCTGATCCCTCCCACCTTGAGGACACATGTCTTATCTATTAGATACTGGACTAATTTCCAAGCTCTGATTCTAGCCTCCCTAATAGGTTTTTTTTTTCTCTGATGATGATTTATAACTGTCTTTCGGTGGCACACCATCTAAAGTATGTGGATTTTGAATATTCCAGTCCCTGTGATGGACATTTCTCATCTTACCATGAGACATTGGTGGCCATTCGGTCTTACTCATCCGTTTCGTATACTTGGTTAATGTGAGTTGTGCCTGAGGGACAGCTCCCCTCACCAATGCTGTCAGAATCCTGTCTCTGAGCAGCTGGGCTTCAAGTCAGCCGCAACCCCAAGGCAATAAAGGGTTCTCTGAGAGACCTCTAGGGGAAAGTCTGCCTCCATAGCATGTAACTTCTCCCAGCATTGCTCAGGTTTAGATGCTACAGAAAATTGCTTATCTATCTACTTCTCACTTTCTCTATCCCATCCATGGACTCTCCATTGAAGGTCAAGATCACAGCTTTGGGTTTCAGGTTCTGGGAATGGGGTTTGAGATCTGGGGAAGCCATTCTCAGAGTTGAGTATGCCCCTGAGTCCCTTGAAGACTGACCGAGCACAAGATCCTAACTCAGCAGTTCTGGAGTTGGGTCCAGAAATTTGTATTTCTATCAAGTTCTCACTGCTTTTCCTGCATCAACACCATATTATCACGAAATTTATTCATTCATCAGCAAGTAAGCATAGCCAGTCTGTAAGCAACATACTGTCATTTTCCATGTCATTCTCTCCTCACAGTCTGAGAGTGACAGTGGAGGAGGCTTTCTGGGGTGAATTGAATGACAGATGTGGTCTACTTCCATCCACACCAATGCCACCAGCCTTTGTGGAATTCTGCACATTCAACTTTATAGTGAGAACAGTCCCTGCTACACATTTGAACCAGTGAGTGAGTGTTTGCAGTGGAAATGCATTCCACATATACAAAGATGTAACGACAGGTGTTTGAGAATCAGGCATACGTGTCCTGGCTGTGACAGACAACACAGTCACTTGGGATTGGCAGCCTGTGTGCACACAGCAAGGGCATTCTGTATCAGTCAAAACTTATGCATTTAAAAAAACAAATCCTTAAACTTACCACCTTTCAGTTGGAATGAATTCATTGCTGATGCTCATGGGGGGTGGTGGTGGTTAGGAGATGATCTATTTCCTGGGAGTTTGAGAGATTGCCCATCTTTCTCTCTAAGCGTCACTTATGGATTTGAACCGCTAGAGAATTGAGCAGTGTAACTTCCTACCGACCATTCCACTTTTAGCATATGCATAGGGTGCCCCAACAGGTATCAGCACCATCTTGTCCAGTGACCCGCGTACGTCTCACACCAATCTGCAATTTGACTGTCCTGGTAGCACTCTTTTTCTTTTTTTCAGCCCAGGGGAGAAGGAAGCTGGTACTAAAAGAGAGAGGAGGGTGGCCCTGGAGACAGGAGATGTGAGCTACCAAGTATGTCAGCAACAGGAGCCACAGGGGGACAGCCCAAGGACCCACAGGATGGCAGCTGTGAGTGTGAGGAAGTGGACACTCTGCAGTAGCTGGCCAGGCTCTGCAGGGCCCTGCCCACCAGTACAGGAGGACCTCAACAAGTCACAGACCCTGACCTTAGCCAGTAAATGGGATGTTGCTGTCAACGTTGCAAACTTACTGTACGGCTTCAAAACTGTTTAGAGTGTGTTCATTGCCTTCTAGATGTCCAGCAAAGCATAGTTGTCATTGCAATGTAGAATGGAGTCTCTGCGTGACACACATTTGACTATTAACTGGAAGTTTGGTTGTGGAACCCACTTCACAGACACCAGGAAGAAAGAATGGACTGGCTGTCTGCTTCCAAAGAAAGGAGCGCAGTTCTGCTCTGCACATGCAGATTTCCATGAGTTGAAATTAACTAGAACGCCACAGGTTTGGCTCTTTATTTAAGGAATTTCCTTTACAATGACAGCAGACAGTCCCTGCAGTCGTTTGGTGAATTGACATTGGAGAGGACACACAAACTAGCTCCTCTTCTTCCCACTCGCCTTCTCTTTGTAGGTCCTCTCTTCGCCAAAAGTAGTAGAAATTAATTTTAAAAAGTTTTCTTGCTTGGAAAGGGTTAAACCGGGTGGCTCCTTGGAGGCAAGGATTCTGAGGCTCCGTCTAACATATTTCGGACCTGTTGTGAGGAGAGACAGGTCCTTGGAGAAGGACATCATGCTTGGGATGGTGGAGGGACAGCGCAGGAGAGGAAGGCCCTCCATGAGGTGGATTGATTCAGTGAGTGGGATAATCGGGATGGGAGTGTCAGAGACAGTGCGATTGGCACAGGACAGAGCAGAGTTTAGGGTTGTTGTACATAGGCTCGCTATGAGTCGCAAACGACTCGATGGCACATAACAACAACAACAACAACATTCTTGCTTGAGTTTGATGAACGTTTGCAAACCCTCCCTCTTCATGAGTGAGGACGTTGCATTAACAAGTGTAAGCACTAGGTGCCGCTCTCACACTCGTCACTGGTCGCAAGGGCTGCATTTCCGTGGGCAGAGAACATAGAGATTCATTTGAAAGCCAATGGTTTCATTTGCGTATTGACGACTTGGAGTGCAACTGAAACGGAATTTTAAAATTTTAATTAGTTTAAATTTAAAATCGAAAGTAGTGTAAATAATTTTTCTTTTAAGCTCTTTGTTTTTCTAGAACTGCATTTTGCTTTTAATGATGGAAAATTCAGCATCCAAATTGAGATGTGCTGTAGCTACAAACCGCACTCCAGGTATAATGACTTGGTATGGAAAAAAGAATGTAAAATATCTCCGTTTCAATGTTCCTTGCATGTTCAAAGAATAATATTTGATTACAGTGAATGAAACAAAAACATATTATCGCTAAAATTAGTCACCCACTTTTGTGTGGTTTAGGGGTTTTTGATGGTTTGGTTGGTAGGCTTTTTTAGTCTCTGGTGGCATAATCTTTAGGAAGCTGCACTGCTAGCCCAAAGGGTCTGCCAATCTGATGGTTCAAATCTACCAGTGACTGAGAGAAAGATGGACAGTCTCCTCCCAGGTGATTTACAGCCTCCAGAATCCCGCTGGCATGTCAGCTAGTCACCACTAGTGGAGATGGCGTTTTGGGGGTTCCCCCAAATCCCCAAATGTGGTTAATGAGAGAGAGCTAGCAGCCATCTTCCACACAGCAGAGCAAAAGCTTGTCTGTGCCTGTCCCTCATACAATTACCAGCATGCTTGAGTCTGTCATTGTTGCTGTTATATTAACCCACCTCTCTGAGGGCCTCCCTGGCCTTTGATGACCCTCTGTTTCACCAAATGAAGTGTCTTTCACCAGCAGTTCCTCCCTCCTGGTGATGAGTCCTGGGGGTGTAAGTGCCTTAAGTGCTGATCTGTTACTCCAAAGGCTGGTGGCTTGTGACCACAGGCAGAAAGAAGAGTTGCCTTTTCTCATAAATATTTATATACTTGGAAATCAGGTGGATGTTCACCATGAGTTTGATTCCACTCAATGACAGTGCGTTTGGAGGATTTTGAGGTTGACATGTACAAAGGGGTTCACACAATATGATCCATAAGGTTTTCATTGGCTGGAATGGGGAAGCAGGTTGACAGATTTCTCTTAATCTGTCTTGTGCTAGAAGGTGCACTGAAACTGTTGAGTGAGCCTGCTGGAATAACTGTTAAGCGAATGACTCAGCCTTACTGCACGTGAAAAGCACTTGAAGCACTTACTGAAAAAGATCAAAAGATTGAAGCCTTCAGCATACCTCAACATTAAGTAAACAAAAACCCTCACAAATGGATGAATAGGCAATGTCATGTTAAATAGAGAAAAGATTGACATTATCAAGGTTATAATTTTATTTGGATCCACAATTAACACTCATGGGAACAGCAGCCAAAAAATCAAGCATATTGATTGATTTGGTAAATGTGCTGTCAAGGACTTCTTTAAAGAGGAAGGGTGTCAATTTAAAGTTGAAAGTGTGCCTGAACCAAGCCATGCTATTTTAAATTGCTTCATATGGTTGCAAAGGTTAGGCAATGAATAACAAAGGCCAAAGAAGAATTGATGTCTTTAAGTTGTGATGCTGGAAACAAGTACTGATTATCCTGTAAACTGGACTGCCAAAAGAACAA
>NW_006399810.1:6168530-6189548 GCF_000299155.1 Elephantulus edwardii
GGCCAGTTGGAAAGGTAGGATTGAAGAGCTCCAAGAGAAGAAAAGACTCTTAATGAGATGGACGACACCCTGGCTCAAACAGCAGAAATTGTGAGGATGGCACAGGACCAACAAGGTATTGATCACTATAAGCTGGCATCAACTTGACGGCACCTAATAGCAATAGCAGCCCATGCACCTTCCTCTTAACTCCTAGACCATCACACAATCCGATAAACAGTGAACCTTGATTACCTCAGTGTTGTCCTTTCTGATTGAGGGGTGGCTCTTGCTTTGCAGACCCCGAGGCTGGAATCTTTTAGGAAATTCCAATATTGACCCTCCCTACTCAGACTTTCTGAATTCTACTTACAGATCTGCTCAAATTTCACCTCTTCAGAGAGCCCCCCCAGCCCCCTTACACCTAGCCCTATGTCTTTGCGTTTGAGCTCTGGCTCTCTGCACTGTTAAGTTGAAACGTGCCACTTTCTTTATACATGTTCTTTCTGCACTGTTTCATTTGGGAGGGTGTTGCTTCTATGGGCACAACTAAATTACAAGTTCCGTAAAGCCAGAGATCTGTATCTTTTGAATTTGTTTCCTTAGAGACTGGGCGGGCATCTTTTAAACTGATTGTCTCCACAAGTATTCATCAGCTCTTCACCAAACCCCTTTTAAAGCTTTTTAATGAAAAACTCCTGATTCTCTTCTTCTTTATCTTCAAAGACTATAGAAGGTCAAAGCCTTCAATATGGGTTACATCTCAAAATCAAGAAAACAAAAGTCCTCATTATTGGCCAATAGGCAACATCATGATAAATGCAGAAAACATCAAAGCAGTTAGCTATTTCATCTTGCTAGCATCTAAAATAAATACACTTGGGAACAGTAGCCAAGAAATTTAAAAAAACCTGTAGCATTTGGGAAAAATCTAAGGATGATGTAAGAAAAATTGATGCCTTTGAGCTGTGGTTCTGGAGAAGAGAATTGAACACAGACTACCAAGAGAAGAAACAGATCTGTCCTAGAGAGGGTGAAACCAGGTTGCTCGATGGAGGCAAGGGTTTTGAAGCTCTGTCTCACATACTTTGGACATGTTGCCAGAAAGACCAGTCCTTGGAGAAGGACATCATTCTTGGAAAGTGGGAGGGTCAGAGCAGGAGAGGAAGATCTTGAATGAGATGGTTAGGTTGGCACAGTGACTGTAGCAATGGGGACAGGTGTGTCAGAGACAAGTACGACTGGCTCAAGATAGGGCAGAATTCAGAGCTATTGTTCATAGGGTCGCTAGGAGTCATAGTCAACTAAATGACACACCTCAACAACAGTATTTCAAAAGTCTATGTGCTGGGAACTCTCCAAGGTACTAAAAAGTAGTGATGTTAGTTTGAGGACCAAGGTGGGCCTGATTTAAGCCATGGTCTTTTCAATTGCTTCCCATGTATCAGAAAAGTGGACATTGACTAAAGATGACAGTTGAAGAATCAATGACTTTTGAGTTCTGGTGTTGAAGAAGAATGTTGAATATATCCCATGGAATGACAAACAGACAAATATGTTTTGGAGAAAGTGCAGCAAGAGTGTTCCTTACAGGAAAAGATGAAACTTCATCTTACATACTTTGGCCATGTGTTTAGAAGAATAAGTCCTTGGTAGAGGACATTGTACTTGGAAAGATAGAGGGTCAGGAAAAGAGAGGAAGACCCTCAAGAGATGGATTTACACAGTGGCTGGAACAATGGGCTTGAGGATACCAGGACAGTGAGGACGGCACAGGATGAGGCAGGGTCAGATGCGCTGATCATAGGGTTGCTATGAGTCACGGTCAATCCAATGGCACCTAACAACAACCACCTCTTCCTTAAACAGGCTTCTTTCACCCCAGGAGTTTACACCAGTTAAGATTTGGCAACAAGCTTTCTTTCACTTCTTGCTCTCCTCATAGGCTTCATTGTTCTAGATGAAAGAATGTTGTCATTTTCCTTCTATCCTCAACGACATACTCCCTATTCTTCTTGTGACAATGTGAGCACGTATCTCCACAATGTTGATATCACACTTACCATGGAGATCAACTTTCTCTCTTCAGTGACCTCTTGGAGCCAATCTTGTCCATCAGAGTGTAACTTTTAAAAGTTAAAAATAAAACTCTCCAGTAAATAGTTGTTTTTGTTATGTTTTATTTCTAGAACTGACTCATAACCAACCCTCCAGTGGGTTTTCACACAGCTATAAACCACACAGGAGGAAACTGTGCATCTTTCTCCTGAAGAGCAGGTGGTAGATTTGAACCACCTGTCTTTGCATTGATAATGCAATTTCTTACACACTAGGCCACAAGTTATTGCTGTTTCTGTGTATCATCAAGCTAGAAACAAACTCACAGCTGACCTTCCAGCAGATTTTCAGATGCAGTGAATTGCATGAGGGGAAATTGCACATCTTTCTGCTGCAGAGCAGCTGGTGGATTTGAACTATGTGACTTAGGGATAACAGCACCAATTGTTGTTAGATGCTATGGAGTACAATTCATAGTGACCCAATGATCAAACACCAGATCTGAACCCTGTCGTATCCTGTGCCATCTCTATCATGTCTGACACGCTTGAGTCCATTATTATAGTCTATATCAATCTGCTTGCTGAGGATCTTCCTCTCTTTCATCAACACTTCCAACATCATGATGGATGATAAAGAGATAGAAATTGTCAATTACTTCATCTTGCTTGGATCCACAATCAGTACCCTTGGCAACAGCAGCCAGGAAATTAAAAAAAAAAATTAAATTAGGAAAGTCTGCTCTCAGGGACCTCTCCAAAGTGCTGAAGAATAAAGATGTCACTTTGAAGACTAAGATGTGCCTGACACAAACCATGATCTTTTTATTTACTTGCTTTCCCTCTGAAATTTAGACAACAAATAAGGATGACAGAAGAGCTGATGCCTTTGAGTTGTGGGGTTGAATATATTGAATATCCATGGCCTGCCCAAAGGACAGACAAGTACGTCTTGGAAAAGGAGTATCTGGGATGTTTCTTGTAGGCAAGGAGAGTGAAACTTCATCTCATATCGTTTGAGCAAGTTGTTAGGAGGGGCTGGTCCTTGGAAATATTCTCTGCCAACACCATAATTCAAAGGCACTTCTCTGGCCTTCCTTATTCATTTCCTAACTTTCACGTGCAATTTATACATTCGAAAATACCATAACTTAGGTCAGATCCATTTTAGTCTTTAAATTAGCAACCTTGCTCTTTAGGACTTTAAAAGATTCATTGACAGTAGGTTGGCTCAGGGTAACTCTTCTTTTGATTTCTTGACTATTACATGGATGATGATTTTGGATTTGAGTAAGAATGACAAACTTCAATCTTTTCTACATCTATTATGGCGTTACATGTTGGTCCAGTTGTGAGGGTTTTGCTTTCTCCATGTTAAAGTATAATCCACAATGAAGGCTGTAGCCTTTGATCTCCAGTCACGTGTTTCAAGTGTTCTTCACTTTCAGCAAGAAAGGTTGCATAATTTATGTTGTTGATAAATCTTCCTCCAATACTGATGTCACATTCTTTTTCATATAGTTCAGCTTCTCATTACTTGCTCAGCATACAGACTGAATAGATATGGAGAAAGGATTCAGCTCTGTCACACATCTTTCCTAATTTTAAACCAAATAGAGTCCTCTTATTCTGTCCAAATGATTGCTTTTTTGTTTATGTATAGGTTTTACAATGAGCATAATTAATTGTCCTGGAATTTCCAAACTTCTCAATGCTTTCTGAAATTAGTATGAGCCACAAAGTCAAATGTTTTTGCATGGTCAATAAAACACAAGTAAAAAAAATTCTCTGATGTCCTCTGCTTTTAGTCAAGATCCATGTGAAATCAGCAATGATATCCCTCATTTACAATTGGAAGAATAGTGCCAGCCATCGCTGAATGGAAGGGTTCTGTACCTGGTCTCCAGCAAAGTAAGACGCATGGGAAGACCACATCTGTCTCATTGCTAGGGATCCTCTGGTATGGTCACCAATGCAGTCCTGGGGTTCTTTAACTATCTGGGGACTACAGTAGAGTTTCTACATGGCTGTGCTGCTTTAGGATGGAAAAAGAGAAACATACACACACACACACACACACACACACACACACACACACACACACACACACTCTAGGAATTGTACATGGTATCCTGTGACTGTCTGCAGTTCCTGCAGCTAACTATTAATTGTGGCATGTACTATATGGAATATATTAACAGATGTGGGCTTTTTAAATTGAACAAATACTTGCACTGATTTAAATTCAAATTCTTTATAGCTCTTTGTATCAATAACTAATTATTAAAAATAAAATATGTACACTTTTTCAAATGCTTAAAAAAGAGTACAGATGTATGAAACTAGCTCAAGAACCAGAGAGTAATCTAATAAATACTTAAAATTAATTCTGGTAAGTTTTTTTCTTCTGTGCGTGCCCACACACACACACACACACACACACACACACACACACACACACAAATTTCCAGAGATGGGAATGAAAGAAGCCATCATAGCAGTAAAATGTGCACAGAAAAACTAATATGGGTAAAGCTGCAAAATAAGAGCTATGCAAGAGGCATAGTAATTAGTAAATAGTGATAATATTAAATATTCTTCTTAAACATGAAATATAAATAGTAAATATTAGTAATAGTAAAGCAGGTTAATCTACCAAATTATGTCCGTTTCCTGACTACTGACTCTGTCAGGTCACATCACATCAATCATTAGGGTCCAGAGGCCTGCTTGGTTCATCCACAGCTGAGCTCCAAGTTCATTATTATTTTTTCTTTTTGGATAACCTAATACAGTTGTAAAAAGCACTGAGGGTGTTGTGTATTCTGTATTATTGCTCTGCTAACGCAAACATCAGTGTTTTGAAGGCACCAGCTGCTCTGCAGGAGACCTGGGAAATCTCCTGTAAAGATTTACAGCCTTGCAAACCCAAGACAGGATCGCTCCAAGTAGGAATCGACTCGACAGTAGTGGATGATAAATCTGAATTTTTAAAACCAGGCTGACTGTAGCTTATCAGTGGGGCATAGACACAAACTAACAACCAATAAGTATCTTCCAATTTACACATTCAAAGGAGACTTCCTTATTACTGAGGTGGTACTATTATTGATCAGAACTTGTGGGGGATCCTTGTGAGACTTAACACCAGAGCTTTAGAGTTGAGTATCATCATTGACGCGGTAGCTCATATTTGCTCTGGGTTTTACAGTCATTGGTGCTACCTAATTTGTTCTTCAGTACTGAGAGGGAAGTAGAATTGCCCCCATGTTTAAAGATGAAGAAACCAAGGTGCAGAGAGGTTAACCAGTTTGTCCATGATAGTCTCAGCTGGAAATGCTTTGGAGGGCAGCCTACATTTTTTTTTTGTGGAGAAACAAATATGACCCAGAGACTAGCATTGCGAGGGCAGAGCAATTTTTCTTTGCTCCTGAATACATTCTGTGCTGTCATGGGGACTGAATTGTAATCCTGACTTCTGAGTGCTCTATGTTTTACAAAGCAATTTCACATCTAGTATCTCATTTGATGTACTCAGCCCCTTGTGAGGGATGGGCTTCCCTGAGAATAAAGCAAGGCCGGCTGCCCTCATTTCTTTGCTCAATAGGGTCAATGGAGTGATGGTTGTGGGACATAGTGGAGGTTAAATCTTGAATTTAGCAAGATGTTTGACAACGTGTGAGAGCCTTGTGGAAAACATGGAAACATGTTAACATCACCATCCTCATAATAGGAGGAGGAGTGTAATAATGCTAGGTGTCAGGTCGTAGAATAATTCGTTGTTTAGACACATTGCAGTGGTTCCTGTATAACCTGTCAGTAGTTTACAGAGCATTTGCACTTTCTTTGTGATGGCAGCTCTGGGTAGAATTCATGATTTCTCCATGGAAGGCCCAGATGTCACAGAACTGGCCAGCATTTCGTCCCTTTGTACATGGGTCATCATGAATTGGCTCTGACTTCACAGCAGCTAGCAACTAAAAGGAAACAGCAGCTCGCACAAATGCTGACTCTGTGCCAGGCTTTGTTTAGTTCTGTGATCCACAGTAATCACAGAAGGGTGATTTTAACTCCCATAGACACTTGACAGTGTGTGGAAACATTTTTGTTTGTCACAAATAGAGAGGATACTGCTGGCATCCAGTGAGTGGAGGCCAGGGATGCAGCTGAGCATCCTCCATTGCACAGGACAGTCCCACAACAGAGAATCATCCAACCACAAATATCAATTACAGTGAGATTAAGACAGCCTAGTTTAATAGATTGACCCATAGTACCACATTGAATCTCACAATCACCACGTGAGGCAGACAATTATGCTCATTACAGTTTATAATTTTTTTAAATTTATTATTAATTTAAATGAAAATTTACAGAGACTTTGGGTTTCCATTCATTCATTGTTGCACTTCTCTCCCCTCCCAAACCTTCCCCCTAGTACACTATCCTCTTGGAAAAGTTAAAGAAAAATTCTTTCATTGTTTACAATCCCTCCCCCAGGTCCACTCCACTATGCAGTCTTCGCTCTGGACTCCTGTCATGACAAAAATACCTAATCACATATCCCTTTTAAACACTTTTCTCCCTCATCTGTTTCAATGCAGTATACATTATTGAACCCATCTTTCTCAGTCTCCCCCCAGTCCCAAGGTCAGTCCTGTTTTACAACAGTGGCACCATGCAGTATTTGTTCTTTTATGACTGAGATGCTTCACTCAGAATAATGTCCTCCAGAGTCACCCATTTTGAATGATATTGCATGAGTTCCTTGTTTTTCAGTGCAGCATAGTATTCCATTGTGTGAATATACCACAGCTTCTCTATCCAGTCATTTTTTGATGGGCACTTAGGTTGTTTCCAATTCCTTGCTATTGTGAACAAAGCCATGATAAACATGGGTGTGCATATATCTGCTTGGATGTCAGTTATGGTCTCTTTGGGGCATATTCCCAGTAGTAGAATTGCTGGATCAAATGGTATCTCTATTTGCAACTTTTTGAGAAAGCGTCAGACCACCTTCCATAGGGGTTGCACCATTTTACACTCCTACCAACAGTGAATAAGGGTTCCAGTTTCTCCACAACCTCACCAGCTATTTGTTGTTTGCTGCTCTGTTAACTTTTGCTATTCTGTCTGGGGTGAGATGCTAGCTCATAGTTGTTTTGATTTGCATCTCTCTCAGAGCTAGGGATTTTGAACATTTCTTCATGTGCTTGTTGGGCATCTGAATGTCTTCTTTGGTGAAGTGTCTGTTCGTATACTGTGCCCATTTTTCTATTGGATTATTTACCTTTACCTTGTTGTGGTGTATAGTTTATAATTTATAGCTGAGTTCAATGTGAAATAGAGATTAACTAAACTCTGATCAAGGTCAGAGCCATAAAAATCAATCTGTTAAGAAGGTAAGTGAGTAAACCTAGAAGTTACCAGAATCAGGTGACTTGTCATTGGTTAAAAAATGGTAAGCAAAGTGGGAAAAAATACCTTTAGTAAGTGATGGGGAAACTCTGGTGGCAGAGTCGTGAGAGTTGTGCTGTTACCTCAAAGGCCATACCTTTCTTGTTCAAATCTGCCACCTGCTCTGTAGGAGATATGTGGTCTATATCCTCCTGTGTCATTTTAACAGTCTCCAAAACCCAGTGGAGGGTCAGCTATGAGTTGGAACTGACTCAACAACAATGAAAGAGAAAGAAAACTTGATGGCTGTTTCTCTAGAGAGAAGATTCTATTTCTCAGGAGTCTGTCCTTGGCGCCAAACTGGTCAAAACAGTAATAATCACCTACATAAAGATTTAATAGCAATAGAAATGAAATGTTCTAACTGAAAAAAGTAGATATACAAAGCATAGACTAGAGTAGTTCATTGAAAGGGAGCTCTGGTGGCCTAATAGGTAAGGAGTTCTGCTACCAATCCAAAGGCAGGTGGTTCAATTCCACCAGCTGCTCCGTGGCAGAAAGCTGGACTATTTCCTTTTATGTAATTTATAGCCTCCGAAAGCCCACTGGAGGCTCAGCTCTGAATGAATGAGTTGAAACTTCACAGGGAAAAATATAAAGTTCTGTGTTTGGATACTGACATCAGCCGTCCAAGCAGAGCAGGCCAGAACAGTCTCAGAACATTGTTTTACTACATAAAATTAAAAAATTTAAAAAAAATCATCATCTGATTGACCATTAACTCACTCCTGTTGTATAACACTTAGTTTCCAGCTTTTTAGTATTGAAGACAACACTGAGTTGTATTTGTTCATTGTTCTTCATATGCTTGCATCTGGAGTTAAACCTATATCAAGAATTTGTTTCTCTGTTCTGCTCATTTACCCTAAACCAAACCCACCGTAGTTAAGTATATTCTGACTCATGGTGACTCAGTGTGAGCCAGAGTCTGGGTCTGTAATCTTTACAAAAGCAATCCACAAGGCTTTTCTTCCAAGAAGTCACAGAGATAATGATTCAAGCCACTCATCTTCAGATAAGCAGCCGATAGTAAAGTGCTCATGTTACCCAGGCGTCCCCTAGTCCACCAGGCTGTGCTACCTCGTGTCTCACTAAGGGTGGTGAGTTCAGCCATCTTTCACATATAAAATACAAGCTGTCTACTTCGATCTCCTGAGGGAAACACCTGATCTTTTCTCAATACTGGAGGATCCAGGTGGCAACTAACATTTCCACGCTCATTTCCAAATCTGTAGGAGGATTAAACCACGTGATAAGTTGTGACATTTTTTAAATAAACAATACAATCATTTCTTTACTTTTTCTAATAGTGTAAGCTGTTGTTGTTGTTGTTAAGTGTCATCAAATCGACTCATAGCAACACTATGAATAACAGGTCAGAACCTGCCCTATCTTGTGCTATCTTCACAATCTCTGATATGCTTGAGTCTATTGTTAGAGTCACTGTGACAATCCCTCTTGTTGAGGGTCTTCCTCTCTTTCTTTGACCCTCCACCTTCCCCTGAAAAATGTCCTTTTCTGAGGACTGGTCTCTCCTGACAACATACCCAAATTATGTGTGACAATGCTTCTTCACCTTTGCCTGTAAGAAGCTTCTTGTTTGCCCTTCCTCCAAGATGAACTTATTATTTTGACAGTCTTACATAATATGAAAACAAATAAATGTGAGAGGATCATTTTTATAATTTATGTATCCTCCCTTTTTTATATTTTCCATTCCAGCAGCTAGCCAAAATCAATATGATGACCTGCTTAAGCAGTTGATTACAGTAGGTTTGTTATACCACCCTCACCAGCTTTTGTTTTCCAAAAGTTTAAGCCACATCAGGAGATTGCTATTAAGTGTTCATGGAGAGGGAGGGGGGGAAACCAAGAGATGTAATAAACTAAATGAAAGACCCTTTTGGTCTGAGGAAAAGGAAAAGCCCTGTGGACTTTGCAGTAGCAAGGGTCGGTATAGGATGACAAGGAAGATATCTTTCCTGCTAAAGATTCTCAGACCAAGACATGGCTCAAGAAGCATCAGAGCTGCTGAGTTACTTCATCTAAAAGTGGCAGTTCAGTAGTACATGAGGACTGACAAAAGACAACTGAAGGAGCTTGCTCAAGAGTTTGACATGACACTGAAATCCAGAACCCTGGCAAATAGCTTCAAGAGAAACTCAGATTCATTTTTTGCCAATGAAGCTGAAAGATATCTTGGAACTGAGAGTCAATTTGATTTAAGAATATGTGACAGTACCAGTTGCCTTGGAGTTGATTCTGACTTACAGTGACCTTCTCTGTATCAGATAAGAAGTTTGCTCCACTGGGTTTTCAAGCATTTTCTCCAAAGTACATATGGGCAGATTTGAACCTTCCACCTGTAGCTGCCAAGTACAATAATGATTTGTACTGGTGACTCCTTTAAAAAAAAATACTTAAGGAGCATCAATATCACAAGACTAGAAGCCTTCCCTTTTGCCTGGAAGTTTGACTAAAAAGTCTATTATTAGGGGACAGGTCCCTCCATTTGAGGATCCTTGTCTCTGTGGTTGTGGGGCCATGCCAGGGGTCAAACAGGACAAGAAAGTTTGGGACACAGAGCTAAAAGCAGGGGGAAATTTTTCTTAGCTTTCTACAAGAGGGAAGATTGACTTGAGACCCCTCTGCTTGAGCTGGCAGCCCTGATTTTGTGCCGCTCCAGAGACAAAGGAAGACATTAAGTTTCAGAGAGAAGGTGTATCAGGTGAGTCACTGCACCCAAAGCAAGTACTTTCAGTGCTATGGGGAGACGGGACTGAGGCTTCCCTGGGAATGCATCCCTCCATTTGGAGATTCTTGCCCCCATGGCTGCAGGGTCATCCCGAGAGCCGAACAGGACCAGAAAGTTTGGGACAGAGAGTTATAAGCAGGAGAAAAACATTCTCAGCTTTCTGCTAGAGGGAGAGCTGGCTTGAGAACCTCTCCTGCCCATGAGCTGCTTGAGTTGGCAGCCCTGATCTCACGCCACTCCAGAGACAAAGGAAAACATTAAGTTTCAGGAGAGAAGGTGCATCAGAAACTGATCCAGTGGAGCAACTGGTCTCACACCATTCAAACTCATCATACAAAAAGGAGGACAATAGAGTTTGGGACAAGGCAAGATTCCTGCAGGGCTGCAGTGCAGAACAGAGATAACCTCAAGGACTTTAGTTAAAGGAAGATTTTCCAAGAAGTGAGTGGCTCAGCCCATAGACTGAACATTTTAACCTAGCAACTTGTCTTTATGATGTTATTGATTATTGCAGACCTAATGAATACTCCAGAGTCAAGAAGGCAGATGATATATGTTCATATAGAAACATTGAAACAGCTACAAAAGAAAGTATAAGTGATAGAAGAATCAATGGAAGCCACAAATAAAGGGAATAACCTAGAGGTAGAGAACCAGAAGAAAAATATCGATGAGGAGTTATTTACACAGTTACAGAAGAAGGTGCAAATGATGGAAGACGCAATGGAAACCACAAAGAAAGCAAACATTCTGGAGACACAGACACAAAAGAAATATGTTTTCAAGCAGGAACTTGCACAACTATGGTAGAAAATGCAAAAGATTGAAGAAAGAATTGAAACTATAGATAAAGAAGTAGAAACAAACTTAAAAATTCATCACAAGATAGAGAGGGTAAAGCAAACACTGTACAAGAAAGAACAGAAATGCATGAAAATGCAATCCAGAACATTAAGACTGAAATGGCAGAAGTACCCAAAATGTTGGAAAGACCAAGAAGTAGAACAGAAAAGATTGAGCAGAGAGAGTCAGTGAACTGGAAGACAAGAACCTCAAAGGAAACACACTAGAAGAAAAATCAGAGTTGAGACATAAAGGGCACTTTAGAATCAAGTGGGATGATATCAAAAGGAATAACACACATATGATTGGAATTCCAGAATATGAGAGGGACAGAGATATCACTGAGACAATTGTGGAAGAGATACTAGAAAAAAAACCAAACAAAACAAAACTCCTAGTATTATTAGAACAAGGAAATCCAGACAAGGATCTCAATGAACACCAAATAGAGTTGACCCAGAAAGCGTCAGATACTAGGGGGGAAAAACTTCTAGTATTATGAAGAATGAGGAAATCCACACTCACAGAGCTCAGAGAACACCAAATACACTTGACCCAGAAAGCACCAGTACTATTCTCCAAAATAAAAGATAAGGATAGGATACTAAAAGTAGTAGAGAAAAAAAACAAAAAATCATTTACAAAGCAAAAGCAATAAGATTATGTTCTGATTTTTCAGTAGAAATCATGTGAACAAGAAGACAGTGGGATGACATACAGAAAGTTGAAAGAAAACAATTGTCAAGCAAAGATCCTGTACCCAGCAAAGATCTCCACCAAATATGAAGGAGAAATCATGTTCCTTGCAGAAAAAAAGATTTGATTTCTGCAGAAAAGAAGAAACTTGAGGAATTTGTGTAAACAAGACCAAACCTACAAGATCCTTTACACAGAGATACCAAAGAAAAGTGGAAGAACCACAGTAATAAGAAATAACAAAGAAAAACAGCAAAAAGGCAATGATAAAACCTTGATTGTCAATAATCACACTTAATGTTAAGGGACACAGACACAACACTGGTCAACATCTATGCATCAAATGATACACCTGCTAAATACATAAAACAACTATTAATACAATTGAAGAAAGAAATAGTACCACAATAATAGTAGTAGCAGTAGTAGTAGTTGTTGTTGTTTTTCTGTGCCATTGAGTCACTTGCAACTCATAGTGACCCTATGTACAAGAGCCCTAAACTCTGCTCTATCCTGTGTCAACCTCACTGTCTCCTCCCACTACCTCAATTACTGAATTGATCCATCTCATCGAGGGTCTTCCTTTCCTGCACTGTCCCTCCACTCTCCCAAACATAATGTCCCTCTCCAAGGACAGGTCCCTCCCTGCAACGTATGTCAGATGAAGCTTCAGAATCCTGGACTCCAAGGAACATTCCAGCTTCATTTTCTCCAGGACAAACCTGTTTGTTCTCCTGGCAGTCCATGGCATATTCGATACTCTTCTTCAGCATCACAGCTCAAAGGCATCAATTCTCTTTCTATCATCCCTATTCACTGCCCAACTCTCTGATGCATAACACGTAATTGCGAAGACTATAGGCTGGATCAGGAGCACCTTAGTCTCCAGGCTGATGTTTCTCTTCAGTACTCTTGACAGGTCCCTCACTGCTGACTTTCCCAATGCAATTCGTCTCTTGATTTCCTGGCTGCTGTTACCAAGAGAGTTGATTGTGGAGCCAAGCAAACTAAAACTGTTAACTATCTCAATCTCTTCACCACCCATACTGATGCTGCCAATTGACCCAGTGGTGAGAATCTTTGTTTTCTTGATGTTGAGCTTCAATCTGTATTGAAGGCTGACGTCCTTGACCTTCTGCAGCAAGCACTTCAGGTCCTCCTCAGTTTCAGCAAGCAGGGTAGGAGACTTTAATACACCACTATCATCAAAGGATAGGTCAACTCAAAAGATAGGTAGAGATGCAAAAGATCTAAACTATACATTCAGTCAACTTGAGCTTGTGGATGTTATCCAAGTACTGCAACTATCTAAAATGCAATTTATATTCTTCCCAAGTGCACATGGCACATTTTTCCAGAATAGATCACATATTAGGGGACAAAGAAAGACTCAACAAATAAAAAAAAAAAACATTGAAATAATACAAAGTATCTTCTCAGACTACAATGCGATGAAACAAAACCATCAACATGCAAGTGAAATAGCATACTGTTAGAATACAATGGTGTTATAGAAGAAATAAAGAATGAAATTAAAAATGCCTTGAAACAAATGATAATGAAAATACAATGTACCAAAACTTCTGGGATGCAGCTAAGACAGTCCTGAAGGGCCAGGTTTATATCAATAATCAAACACATAGAACGTGAAGAGGGAAGCAAAATTAATGATCTAACTCAACACCTTCAGCAAATAGAAAAAAGACAACAATCTAACACCACAGCGTGAGAAGAAAGGAAATTATAAGAATAAGAGCTGAAATCACCGAGAAAAAAAAAAAACAACAACAAAAACCCAGAAAAACAATTGAAACCATTAACAAAAACAGGAGCTGGTTTTTCAGAAAGGTGGATAAAGTTGACAAATCACTGGTAAACATCACAAAAGAAAAAAGAAGACACTAATAACTCAATTAATTAATGATAGAGGTGATATCACAACAGAGACAGAGGAAATGAAATCTATAATATACGATTTATGAAAAGCTATACTCCTATAAATTTGAAAAACTAGAGGAAATGGAAAAATTTCTTGAAACTCATGCCCTACTCAGATTGACCCAGACATATATAGAATACTTAAACAGACTTATCACAAAAGAAGAAATTAAGCAGGTCATAAAAAGATTCCCCCACCAAAAAAGTCCTGGATCAGATAGATGGCTTTATGGCTGAATTCTGCCAAACATTCAGAGAAGATTTATCACCAATTCTATTTAAATTATTTTAAAAAGAAAAAGAAGGAACACTTCCAGAGACATTTTATGAAGTAACATAACCCTAATAACCGAAACCAGGCAAAACTATTACAAAAAACAAACAAACTTTTAAACCCAGAAAACCAAAACCACTGACCAGTATCTGTTATGAACATAAGATGCAAAAACCCTTAACAAAATCTTAGCCAATAGAACCCAAAAGCACATAAAAAATCAATTCAACATGACCAAGTGGGATTCATAACAAGTATGCAAGGTTGGTTCAACATAAGAAAAACAATCAATGTGATAGACTACATTAACAAGCCAAATAACAAGAACCATAAGATCTTATCAATTGATGTAGAAATGGCATTTCACAAAATTCTTGATAAAGACAGCAAAATTGGAATAGAAGGGAATTTCCTCAACATAGTGAAAAGTATATATGCAAAACCAAGAGCCAATATTATTCTCAATGGAGAAAGACTAAACGCATTTTCCTTGTGAACACAGGCCAGATAAGGATGCCCACTGTCACCATTTCTATTCAATCATGTATTGGACATGGTTGTACAATATGACAAGAAAAAGAAATAAAAAGCATCCAGATCAGCAAAGGGACAGTTAAATTGTCACTACATGCAGATGATATGATAGTGTACACAGAAAACCTCAAGGATTCAACCAAAAAACTATTAGAGCCTAGTGGGCCAGTTTAGTAGGGTGGCAGGATACAAGCTCAATATCCAAAAGTCAGTAGGATTCTTCTATAGTAGCAAAGAGAACCCAGAGAAGGAAACCAAGAAAGCAATACAATAGCAAACCACAAATTGTGATACTTGGGAGTGAACCTAACTAGAGATAGAAAAGCTTGTACTGAGAAAACTAAAGAACATTTCTGTGAGACACAATAAAAAATCTTAAATAAATGGAAAAATATGCCCAGTTCATGGATAGGAAGACTCAATATTGTGAAAATGATAATCCTACCAAAAGCAATCTACATGTTCAATGCAATCCCAATATAGATATCAAATTCATTTCTCAAGGAGATTGGAAGGGAAACTGTCAAGTGTATTTGGAGAGGACAGAGATCCCAAATAAGCAAAGTACTTCTGAAAAACAAAAATGAAGTGAGAGTCATAGCACTCCTTCACCTCAAAACCTACTACTACTGCAGTAGTAACCAATACAGCATGGTACTGGTACAACGACAGGCATGTAGACAAATCAAACAGCACAGAAAACGCAGAAATGGACCTCTCTATCTATGGCCAACAGAAATTCAATAAGGAAATAAAACCTATGAAATGGGAAAATTACAACCTCTTCAAAAAATGGTGCTGGTAAAACTGGACTGCTAACTGCAGAAAGCTGAAGCAGGATCCACAATACACAAAAATAAACTCAAGATGGATCAGACCTGTGAGTAAAGCCCCAAATCATAAACACCATAAGAGACAAACTGGGACCACACTTAGAAGGCCAAGAATATGGTATAAAGAGTCTGACAAATACAGTCAGAAATGTACAATCTGTAGTGGAGAAAGTTTATGAATGGGAATTTCTAAAGATTAAATCACTATACTCATCAAAAACTTGTTCCAACAGGGTGAAAAGAAAATCTACAGACTGAAAATAAGTATTTGGCAATACTCTCTCAGACAAGGATCTCAATAATGAAAGTTTACAGAATACTCTTGGGCCTCCAGAAGAAAAATACTAATAACACAATTACAAAATGGGCAAAAGATATGGAAAGAATTTTCACAGAAGAAGACATTCAGATGGTCAACAGACCCATGAAAAAAAATGCTCAAAATCACTGGCAAAAAGAGAGATGCATATCAAAACCACACTGAGATACCATCTCACCCCTGTAGCAGTGGCAAAGTTTAACATGACAGCAAAAAATAAATGCTAGGGAGGATGTGGAGAGGTGAGAACTCTCATACACTATTGGTGGGATTATAAATGGAACAATCACTCTGGAAGACAGTTTTCACTTCCTCTAAAAGTTTAACATAGACACTCCATATGAACCAGATACTCCACTACTAAGAATATACCACAGGAAATTATATCTGAGACACAAATGGAGATTTGTACACCATGGTTAATAGGAGTGTTATTTACTATCACAAGAACATGGAAACAGCCCAAATGTCCAACTACAACTAAATGGATTAAGAAATTGTGGTACATTCACACAATGAAATGCTATGTGGCACTCAGGAGCAACAATTTAAAAAAATACTACCTAACTTGAGAGGGACTGGAAAGCATTATGCTGAATGAACTAATTCTGTTTCATAAGAATAAATACATATATTATTATAAAAATAGAGAGGTAACTAGTAAAATATGTATGAGGATCCAAAGGGGTAGTGGTGGGAGCAGAGTGGTGAGGATGGGTAGGCATAAAACCACAGAGTTGCACAGTCCAGTGGGTGGAGGCAGGAGGTGGGGGGAAGGAAATGGGAAGGATCTGGATGGAAAAACAGAGTTAATGATGGGCAAGGTCCAATGATGATTAATTTTATAAAACATAATGCATGAGAAAGAATGTATGAAACACAGTATGAATGAGGAATAGTGTGAAACAGTGTATATGAACTTTGTAAACAAACCAATAAAAAAGAAAGAGAAATAAAAACATCATCAAAGCATATGACAACTAAGGAGTGGTTGTACATCAACAAGGGAAAAGATACTTCAAATAAATAGCTTGACAATTATAGCAAGTGATTCAAACTAAAACTGAAGCCAAATAAAAATATGTGCATATATTTAAGAAAACAAACTTAAAAAATTCAAACTCAGTTCTGTAAAGTCAATTTCACAATGTTTCTCCACTGTGTTTTCAAGGTTTTAAATCTTTATAGCATGTAAAAAACTGGTGTAACAGTCATGAGAATGGCACCATCTCATTGCCACTAACTCCACAAGGTGGAAGAATTTCCACAAACAATATCAACAACACAAAGTAGACTTCTCTGAGGTCAAGCTTGTCCCTCACGTTCTCTAATTATCTATCAATTCTAACACCAACTGTCCCTCCCACAGCTCTCACTATTCCATTACTAAGTTTGCTAAGGCACTGCAATGGCCACACAGAACTCACAGACAGTACTCATGATTATTTGGTTAATGGGGAAATAAGAGGTTACAATTTAGGTTAGAAACATTCATGATACAACTCTTCAGTCAGAACAGCTTCTTATGTGTGCTCACAGATGGGTCTGTCTCCCACTAGCATCCTAACTCTGGATCCTGCTTTTAGCTCTGGTTCAGTATTACAAAGCTTTTTTCATTCACCAGTTATGTGCACACTCTACCCTTCTACTCAGCCAATACACTTAGGTTAAGGCCATCATTCTCTGGGTCTCTACCCTTCTACTGCTGCTGTTGTTACTTCTGTGTCTTGGTCTCACTCCATCTTGCACAACAATATCTAAACCCAAAGAACACATTGTACTCTCTGCTTCTTTCTTCTTGATAATAGCAATATTCTCATTTTCTGCCTCTCAACCCTGCCCAGTTTAAGCTGGTGGGATAGCAAAACTGATCAATGCCCTCATTAGTAGTCTACCACCTCTGTTTGGATGTTCTCACCCAAAAGGTGCTATATACCTTATTAACAAGTTATCCAATTCTCTTGATGGGTTCACAAATACCCAAACTTGTACAGTTCTAAACAGTTATGTGATAGCTGAAAACCAATGGCTAGAAAGTCAATTAAGAGCACATGAGAAGAGAACGTTCATTTCCCCCCCGCAAAGCTGATGGTAGATTTGAACTGTAGACTTTATGGTTAGCAGCACAACACATAATGCATTATGCCACCAGGACCTCCTTCATTAAAATAAGTGTCTGCCAAGGATGCCCACTGTCACCACTTCTATTCAATGTTGTATTGGAAGTATTTGCTTGAGCAATATGAAAAGAGAAGAAAATGAGACATCCTAATAAGCAAAGATATGGTGAAACTGTCACTATATGTGGATGATGATATGATAGTGTACACTGAAAACCTCAAGGACTTAACTAAAAACTATTAGAACTAGTAGACCAGTTTAGTAGGGTGGCAGGATATAAGATCAATATACACAAGTCAGTGGAATTCCTCTACAGTAACAAAAAAACTCAGAAAAGGAAAATAAGAAAGCAATACCATTTACAATAGTCAACCACAAAATGAGAAACTTAGAAATGAACCTAACTAGAGACAAGACCTTCACAAAGAAAACTGCAAAACATTTCTGTAAGAAAAAACATTCAAAGACCTAAATAAATGGAATAATGTTCCCTGTTCATGGATAGAAAAACTCTATATAGTGAAAATGACAATCCTACCACAAATCCTACAACCACTCTGGAAGGCAGCTTGGTGTTTCCTCAAAAAGATGAACGTAGAAATTCCATATGATCCAGGTATTCCAATCCTAGGAATACACCTTAAGGAAATTAGAACTGAGAGACAAACAGAGATTTGTACACCAATGTACATAACAGCATTATTCACCATAGCAAGAACATGGAAACAGCTCAAATGTCCAAGCACAATCTAATGGATTGAGAAATTGTGGTACATTCATTCACATGATGGAATACTATGCAGCACTCAGGAGCAATGATTTTGAAAATAACTGTATAACTTGGGAGAGACTGGATGAAATTATGCTGAGTGAACTAACTCAGTCTCATTAAGATAAATACTGCATAGGACCATTATTGTAAAAACAGAAGGATAACTAATAGAACACGAAAAGAAACTAGTTAAATGGGCATTCAAGGGAGGAAGGGATGGAAACAAAGTGGTGAGGATGGGCAGGGGGGAAATCACAGGGTCACACAATTTGGTGGGGGAAAGGCAGGGGTAAAGAAAATGGGAAAGATCCAGCAGAGATCTGGAAAGACAGGGTAATGAAGGGCATGGCTTAATGGTGATTTATTTTATAACATGTAATAAATGAGAGTGGTTGTATGAAACACAATATGAATAAAGGATAGTGTGAAACACAGTGTACACTAACTTTGTACACAAACCAATGTAAAATTTTAAAAAATTTAAATAAAATAAGTATCTGCAGTTGGAAGGGAAATGGGAGAGGATTTGTGTAAGGGCAGGGGACACGGAGGGCTCAAATATATAATATTTTATATCAGAAAATGTGTGATAGCATTCAGTTATAACAAATGAGATGTCCAGTTTGGCAGGGAATGTAGTAGCAGATTGATTTTGAAACTTCATATTTCTCCTCATGGAAACCACACAATATCAACAATAAGGAACAGAAGAGAAAGCTCTTGAGTCATGACTCCTTTGTAAGCTACCATGTGGCATTAATTTCTGCGTGTACAAGAACTGTACAAGCCTAAATTTAAAAATTTGGTTGGCAGGGGTGGGATTGCAATCAACATACATAAGAAAATACTGAGGGAAAGCAGCCACATTTTCTGTCACAAATAAATTCTCAAAATAAAAAAAAATCTATAAGAGGTTCTGGTTGATATAATCACTTAGATAGACACACCTTAATTTCACCTACAACAAAGACTTGAGTAAAACTAGTGAGAACAATGGCCCTGGATCCTTGAATTTCAAATATAAGGTTGAAGAATTAGACTGAGCACTTATTAGAAACAGTTATGACAAAGTTGTAAGGATGCACGGATTCTAAAAATACCCGTGTTCCCATGGCTAGCCTAGCAGTGTGGCAATTTTGAGACAATACGAAGTGGCATTTCCAGATGAAAAGCCCAGGAAAGGAACGTTCTGGAAAACTGGAGACTGCCTTAAAACAAAAGCAAAAAACATGAAAACAAATTAGTATAATACTGCCTCCCTAAGTCTGTGAAGATGAAGACCAGTAACAGAAAGGCCTCATGGGCAGACAAGAGCTGTTGGGAAATCCTGAACACTTGACACCCACGCCAGAAAAGTGACCTGTCACACATCTCCCTGCAGTCTCTGATAAGGGAAGACGTACTTGCCCAACAACAGAGAATTCCCAAGTTTGTGTGATTTGTCATACCCACTAACAGGATCACTCTCAACCAAATGACAGCAATAGAGTCATAAATTTCAAAACAATTAAAACAATATAAGGGAAAATGCACAATATAAAGATAAAATGGAAATGCTAAGTTCCTTATCAAAACAAAACTAAAACAAAAAACTAAAAAGAAACTTAATTCAATCAATAAATACATAGACAGTTTCTTCTGGAGAGCAGTTGGTGGATTCCAACCACCTAGAAAATATATTTTAAGTAAACCACTTTTAAGTAAATTCGCTTTCTCAACAACAATAACAAAATAAATAAATACATAAACAAATAGAACTTTTATGTCTCAAAGGTACTAGCCAAATACAAAACATAGAGGGGGGGGGAAAAAACATAGAGGGGAGAAAACAGGATAAAATGGCTCTAGCAAAAGAGCAAAAAATAATTTTTTTTATAAAAAGAACAAAATATGCTTAAAAGGGATATAAGAAAGGGTATTCTTGTCATTACAGAAGTCCATAGTGAAGGCTGCATAGTGGAGCAGAGGGGAGGGATTACATAATAATGAAAGAGTTTTTCTTTTTCTTTTCAAGGAGAAGAGTAAATTGGGAGGGAGGGGTATGGGCAGGGAGAAAAGTGCAACAATGAATGACTGGAAACTCTGTCTCTGTAAACTTTTGTTAAAATTAATGAGAGAGAGAGAGAGAAAAGAGCAAAATAAAGGTATAGAAAATTTTCCCAAGGAAGAATTGATAATGAAAATACAAAACAAGGGAGTGTGTGTGTGTGTGTGTCCTTCCTCAAAAATATCAAAGGAAACAAAGGAAAATGCCTAAAAGAATTAAAGAAAACTATACAAGAATAAGCGAGCAGGGTTGTGTCATCTGCATAACACAGGTGTTGCCACATTCCTCCACCTACAGCCCAGCGTCTCGGATGATCTGTTCTGCATACAAATTGAAAAGGTATGGAGGCAAAATACATCCCTGACGGACCCCTTTCTTGATTTTGAACTATCC
>NW_006399810.1:6192278-6193949 GCF_000299155.1 Elephantulus edwardii
TTCCTGACCACATGCCCAATGTATGTCTGACAGAGCTTCAAAATCCTTGCCTCCAAGGAGCAGTCTTGTTTCACCTAGGACAGACCAGTTTGTTCTCCTGGCAGTCCACAGCATGTTCAAAACTCTTCTCCAGCACCACAACTCAAAGTCATTGATCTTACTTTTATCATCCTTTGCTATTGTCCAGCTCTCTGATGTATATAGAAAGTAACTACAAACACAATGGCCTGGATTAGGTGCACCATAGTCTCCAGACTGATGTCGTTGAAATAATAGAAGAAAGGATCAGTTTTGACTGGTTTTGAAAGAGGACGGAACCTTTGATACTAATTTGTGTGACCAAGAAATAGGGGGAAAGTACAGAAGAATAAATGAAGAAATACTAGGCTGGTGGAGGACAATACTCACCAGATACATAGTAGGACTCTCAGAAGGAAAAGGGGGGAAAAAAGACTACAGAGAGAACTTATAATGGAAAAACTTCCCAAATATCATGAAAGACAATATTATTTCCATCTAAAAAGCTCAATGAACCCTACACAGGAAAGAACTCCCCAAAATTCACAAAGACATATTGTAATTTACCATAATATAATTATGGTACATTCACACAATGGAATACTATGCAGCACACAAGAGCAATGATTTTCAAAGTACTACCTAACATGGGAGAGACTGGAGAGCATTATGCTACGTGAACTAATTCAGTCTCATAAAGATTAATATAAGACCATTATTGTACAAGGATCCAAGGAGTGGGGGTAGGGGAAGCTTAATTCTAGGGTCACACAATTTGATGGGTGGACAATACAAATACCAATCCCATTCTTCAATGAGATGGAAAAGGCAATCTCCAGTTGCATCTGGAATGGCAAGAAGCCCCGAATAAACAAAGCACTTCTTAAAAATAGAAGAAAGGTGGGAGGTATCACACTCCCCAATTTCAAATCCTACTACACCGCTATGGTGGTTAAGACAGCATGGTACTGGTGTAATGAAAGACACATAGATCAATGGAATAGAATTGAGAACCCGGAGATCAGCCCATCTATCTATGGTTAACTGATTTTTGACAAGGAGATGAAATCAGTTAAGGGGGGAAATGACAACCTTTTTAACAAATGGTGTTGGCAAAATTGGAGAAGTATCTGCAAAAGACTCAAGCAAGATACACACCTCAGTCCATATACAAAAACCAACTCAAGATGGATCATGGACCTAGGACTAAAACCAAGGACTATAATCTTCATTAAAGAAAAGGTTGGAAGAACACTAGAAGTCCTAATCCACAACATAAACAGTCTTCCAAGTATCCTGAAAAATCTACAACCAGAAGATAAAATAGATGAATGGAATCTTCTAAGAATCAAATCCCTATGCACATCCAAAAACTTCTCCACCAGGGTAAAAAGGGAAGCCACAGACTGGGAAAAAGTATTTAGTAATGACACGTCAGATAAGGGACTTATATCCAGAATTTATAAAATACTTGAGCACCACAACAAGATAAATAATCCAATAGAAAAATGGGCACAGGGTATGAACAGACACGTCACCAAAGAAGACATTCAGATGGCTAAAAAAGCACATGAAGAAATGTTCAAAATCCCTAGCTCTAAGAAAGATACAAATCAAAACAACTATGAGATATCATCTCACCCCAGTCAGAAT
>NW_006399810.1:6194637-6196770 GCF_000299155.1 Elephantulus edwardii
AATCCAAAGTCTCTGTAAATTTTCATTGGCATTAATAATAAATTTTTAGGAAAGGAGAAAAAAAATTTGATGGGTGAAGAGGATTGGTAAAGGAAAGGGGAAAGGTCTGGTGTGAAAAACAATGTATATGAACTTTATGATTTTTTATATTAACCAGTATAAAATAAAATTTTTTAAAAGAGGCATATTATTGTCAAAGCTTTCAGAACAAAAATTATTTGCAAATAAGTTCATAAAAAGCAAAATGTCACTTACAAAGAGGCATCACCGAGCCTAAGTGCTGAATTCCCAACAGAAATACGCGGGCAGGAAGCAATGGGATGGCGTAAACTCTGAAAGGAAAAAAAAACTGCCAAGAATTAAATGTCCAATAAAATTGTATCTCAAAAATGAGGAGAAAATCAAGTAATTCTCAGGTAAACAGAAATTAAGGGACTTTGTAACCATCCTACCAACCTCATAAGAAATATTAAAGGGAGTTCTTACAGAAAGCCAATTACATTGGGCACATGTCCTTGTATATGGACACACATGTATGTATGTCTATGTGTGCATATGTGTTCAGATAGCAACTTGAGATAAAGACACACCGTAGCATCCTCTAGGCACCATGTGTGCATAGATTCCACAAATATAAATTACAACCACAAGTGGTAGGGATAATAATTACATATGGGTCAGCAATATGGACTTTCACTCACCAAGGTCAACTTGGCTACAATCATTGCTGATTTCCCAGTCTACCAGCCGCAGAGACCAACAACGAATCTTTGATGTGACAGCTTTTCAAAGGATGATCAGCCAGCAACCACATGGACCACTCCTATCATTTGTCAATACAGCGCTTTGTAATTTGTTTTTTTATTATTATTATTGTGATTTTAATAAGTTTACAGAAAAGTTGGATTTTCATTCATTTATCGTTGCACATTTTCCTCCCTACCCTCTACTAGTTCACTTTAAAAAAAAACCAAAAAACAAACAAACAACATTTATTCCTTATTGCACAATTTCCTCCCTTCCCCCTCCCCAGTCCACTTTGCTAGACACCTCTTATTCTGGACTGTTGTCATACAAATAATGTCTAATCATATATTCCTTTTAAACAGTTCTTTCCTTCATCTGTTCCAATGCAGTGTTCATTATCTATTCTTTCTTTTCACCATTGTTATAAAGCTGAACTGACATAGGGAGTTGGGAAGAAACTAGGAAAAGAGTGCTTTGTTCTTACTGGAATAGATACGCACGGTATGCAGTGCTTCTGCCAAGACAACCATGCATTCATCAACTTATGGAATGCTTTGTCCACCATCGTGGTATCATACTCAACATGACTTCAGATCAAAGGACTCACTTTACAGGAAATGAACTGTAGTACTGGGCCCCTGCACATGGAATTCCCTGGTCTTACCATGTTCTTCATAATCCTGAAGCAGCTGACTTGGTAGAACATTGGAGAACTTTCTAAAGAGACAAATATGGTACTATTAAGATGAAAATATCTCTCAGAGTTGGGCCAATGTTCTCCAGGAGGCTGTGAATGCTCTAAACTATCATTTGATATATGATGACGCTTTTGCTATAGACAGGATTCACCGAGTAGGAACCAATGGAGATGGTAATAAATACCTCTAGTGACCCACTTGCAATTTTATTCTTTTTTGTTTGTTTGCTTTGTCCTGCAACCTTATGCTCATGGATCTACAGGTCTTAGTTGCATTGACCTAAAAATTTAAGAATGCTCCCTGGCCATTAGGGGCTCCTTATGTATCTGGATAGACAGACAAAAAGGAACGATTAATTGTATTGCTCAGTGTGATTGATCCTTATCACCTAGTAAAGAATGGACTGATATTGTATGCTTGTTTTTGTTGTTGTTACATGCTTTTGAGTCAGCTCTGCCCGATCATGTACCCTGCCCTATCATAAGTCATCTTTATAATGTCTTAAGGCAATAGTGAAATGGGCGAGGAGCTAGAGTCAGAAAATCAAAAGGGCCGAACTCGCTCAGCATTTCTTAAGCTCAAGGAACTGAAGAACGAATTCAAACCTAGAGTTGCTATAATCAAGGATGCTTTGGGCAGAATATTAAATGATCCAGGAAGTATTAAAAGAAGATGGAAGGAATATACT
>NW_006399810.1:6198125-6226167 GCF_000299155.1 Elephantulus edwardii
TGGAGCGGGACATCATGCTTGGGAGGGTGGAGGGACAGCGTGGGAGGGGAAGACCCTGTATGAGATGGATTGATTCGGTGACTGGGGTAATCAGGATGGGCGTGTCAGAGGCAGTGCGGTTGGCGCAGGATAGAGCAGGGTTTAGGGCTGTTGTGCATAGGGTCGCTATGAGTCGCAAACGACTCAACTGCACATAACAACAACAACAAGGTCATAGTGCTTAAATCCACTGGTCCAGTTGTTATGTCAATGTATCATGTCTTTCTCTCTTTTGCTGACCCTCTACTTTTCCAAACATTGTTTTCCTTCTGGAGTGACTGGCTCCTCCTGTTAACATGCCTTAAATATAGGAAGCAAAGTCTCACAATACTTGCTTCTAAGAAGCCCCCACTCTGGTTACACTTCTTCCAAGACTTGATGTGTATAAGCAGAAGAGTTCTAAGTCAAGTAAATTACAATCAAACATTAGTTGCCAGAGTAGAAAGTCACAGACCTTCTACCAACTCCAAGACTTGAGTTCATTTACAGACCCACAAGCCCCTGAGTAAAAGGAAGACCAGATCCCCTTGAGGAATGACCACAGTATATTATCAAAAATCTATATAGTTTCTCCCCCCCCCCCCAGTTTATCCTAAAAAGATCTGCAGCTTCTCACAAGAAAAGTTTTCCCCTGGGGAGAAGGAAATGATCAGACTTTTTGGAGATTATTGGCTCGGTTTTCACTAATTCCATGAGACCCAAGCATCATTGTTTCCTCCAGTCAGAGTGGATTGTACAGAGGTCAGATTATTAATGGAGCCTTAACTCAGTTTCATCCTACAATGGATCTAGTACATCCATGAATCCATTTTGTAGTTTCCCCCAGTTCCAGAATGCAAAGATAATCAGTAATTGTTAAAACACCCATATTGGATTCTTAACATGTAAAGTTAAGGCCATTCTGATAAAGTCAAGCAGAAATAATCAAAGCAGCCTTCTAATAGTAAAATATCTAAAACTGATATACTGCATTCCTGGAGAGATTGTAGAGCCTAATGCTACCAACAATTACTTGAAGGATACAGGGGTAGGGATTACCACCACATTCCCAACTAAGTAGTCTATTTGACCTATGGGAGAACAAATGGGGTAGATCTTGGGGAACCATGGTGGATTTTGTAATCTTAATTGAATGGTGATTCCAGCTGCAGCTGTGTGCTAGACACAGTTTCATTATTTATGTAATTAATTACATAAGTTACCCGGTGTGTGTGGCTATTGATCTGACCAGTGCCTTTTTCTCAATTCTGGTTTTGAAGGATCATTGGTAAAATTTGCCTTCAGTTGGCAAGCCTAGCAATATACCTTACTTGGCCTACCTAGAGGGTGTATCAACTTTCCAGGACTAGGTAAAAATGTAGTCTGCAGGGAATATGTATCACCTTTCTCTTCCACAAGATGTCACACTGGTCCATTGCATTGATGAAATTATGCTGATTGGATTTAGTAAGGAAAAAGTATCACGAAATTTGGTAAAGCATTTGGATGCTACTGTAGAGTGGAAAATTAGCCTGACAAAAATTCAAATGCCTCCCACCTTATTGAAATACCTAGGAATTCAGTAGGGGGGGTAGTCTATGCATACATAAGTTTCATTGGTTTTGCTTTTTTAGAGAATTGAGTCTAAAACATATGATGAACCCATGATTCTATATGTCCAAGCCAAAGAACTATATCCCGAGAGATGTTTGGTTGTGCATAAGCAGTCTCAAAAGGAATTCTTTTCCCTCCCATTGTTATATCTATTCTAAACTTTTAATAATTCTATTTTTTATAGGAATATAACTTACAGACAACAAATACATTAATTGGCTGTGTAACCCTCGTCGTCTTTGAGAAAAACAGCAGGAGAACTGGGAGTTGGAAAAAAAGAGACTTGAAAACTCCTGATGAAATTTCATACAGAGTGATTTGTTTGGAATATTTTTTTTAAATGGCTACTGGACACATGGATTTTACTTGATGGACTACACAGGAATAGATTAACTAGATTTATGGAAAGAGACATTGGAGGAGCTCTTTATCAGCATGTGCAGGTTCAAACTGAAATTTAAGATAATAAGTCTGTGAGAAACAAGATAAGACCTTGAGCATATCTCAACTGAATTTAAAAATCATCTTAAGAATAGATTTGACACATTGAACTCTAATGACTAAAGGTCAAACAAGTTGCGGAATGGCATCAAGGAAATCATCCATGAAGAAAGTAAAAGGTCAAAGACAGGGAAGAGGGAAAAGACCAAAACGAATGTCAGAGACTTTTGAATGAAAAGATGTTAAAACAAGAGAAAGAAGGCTGAGATAAAAAAGCTGAACATAAGATTTCAAAGGGAAGCTCAAGAAGACAAAATATATATAATGAAATATGCGAGGAGCTGGACCTGGACTTAGAAACCAAAAGGGAAGGATCCACTTGGAATTTTTCAAGCTGAAAGAACCGAAGAAAAAAATTCAAGCCTCCAGCTGCAACACTGAAGGATTCCATGGGCAAAACCTTGAATACTGCAGGAAACATTAAAGGATGAGTCACTGTATCAAAAAGACTTGGTTGACAGTGAATCATTTCAGAAAGCTGCATACAACCAAGAACCATTAGGACAGAAGTGGTTGGCTAGAACACTTATTAGTTGTGACAGTCTGGAAAATTCCACTGAAATCTGTACACCATGAGTGACCCTGGTATTTGGGAAACTGTTAACAATGCTTCTAGCATCAAAGCAACATGCAAGCCACTGACGGCAGTATGGCAAAGTTACAGAGTGGTGGATGGACTATCAGTAGAAATCTTTCAGGAAACAGATGGAGCCCTGGGCATGCTAACCAATCTCTGCCAACAAATATGGAAGACTGGCCAACGCCCCGGAGGAGATCCATATTTGTTCCTATTCCCAAGAAAGCTGATTCAACCGAAAGGAAATCATTGGAAAACATCAGTATCACATGTAAATAAAATCCTGCTGAATATTATTTTTAAATGGTTGAAACAATATATCAAAGAGAAGTGTCAGAAAGTCAAACTGGATTCAGAAGAGGATATGTTATAAGGGGTATCATTCCTGATATCCCTCATGTCCGACGGATCAGGACTGAAAGCAGAGAATTCTAAAAAAGATATTTACTTGTATTTTATTGATTATGCAAAGGTGTTTAACTATATGGATCATAGAAATTATAGTTAACATTGAAAAGACTGAGAATCTCAGAACAGTTAATTGTATGCAAGTGAAGCCAATACACAGACCAACAAGCAGTTGTCCTAACAGGACGAGGAAACACTTCATGGTTAAAAATTTAAAGAAGGTGTACATTAGGGTTGTATCCTTTCTCCATACCTATTCATCTATATCCTGAAAAAATAACTCAAGAAGATAGACTATGTGAAGAAGTATGTGGCATCAGGATTAAAAGAAGTCTCATCAACAACCTGCATTATACAAATGACACAGCCTTGCTTACAGAAAGTGGAGAAGACTTGAAGCACTTTCTGCAGAAGATAAAGTACTGCAACCTACAACATGGATTATGACATAAAGAAAACAAAGAGCACTTGCATGGAACAATGTATATGAATGATAAAATTATTACTTTTGAAAAAACACATTAAAAAAGAAAAAATCCTCATAACTGGACCATGATGGTCATGATAGATGGGGAAAAGATTGAAGATGTCAATGATGTGTCATTTTACTTGGATCAATAATCAACTTTTTTTTTAAATACTGTAAGAGAGTATTGCATTGGGAAAAATCTGCTGTCAAGGGTCTTTCTAAAGTTCTAAAAGAAAATAACATCAGTTTAAAGACTAAGATGCGCCTTCTACAAGCCTTAGCATTTTTCATTGCTTCCTATATATCTGAAAGTTGGTCAAGTGATAAGGATGGCAAAATAAGAATCAGTGTCTTTGAATTGTGTTGTTGGAGAAAATAATCTGACATCTAGGGACTGCCAAAAGGACAAAGAGGTCTTGAAGGAAATGCAAACAGATTGCCCTGTAGAGACAATGATGGTGAAACTTGACTTCACTTCCTTTGGACATATATTCAAGAAGGACTGGTCCTTAAAGAGAGATATCATGCTGGGAAAGGTTGTTGTTGTTAAGTACTGTCAAGGCAAGTACAACTCATAGGACTCAATGAACAAAAGATCTGAACCTGTTCTACCTTGTGCCATCCTCACACTTTCTACACACAAGACCCCATTGCACCAACCACCATGTCAATCCACCTGGATGAGGGTCTTCCTCTCCTTTGCTAGCCCTCTATCTTTCTGAGTATCATGTCCCTCTCCAAGTAATAGCTTCTATCAGCAAGATGTCCAAAATATGTGAGGTGTAGCCTCATCATTCTTGCCCCCAAAGAGCACTCTGGCTGCACCCTCTCCAAGACACATGTATTTGTTCTCTTGGACGTCCATGGGATGTTCAGTGCTTTTCTCAACACTCCAGCTCAAAGGTGTCAATTCTTTTTCTGTCATCCTTACTCACTGTCCAGGGAAAGGTAGAAGATAGCAAAAGACAGGAAGACTCTAGATGACATATACTGAAGCGGTGACTACCTCATGATAGAGATACTGAGGATGGTGCATGATAAGACAGAGTTCAGATCTATTATTCATAGGGTTGCTGTGAGTTGTAGCCAACTCGACAACACCTAACAACAATAGGAACAAATAATTCGAGCCCTAATCAGCATGATTTTTCCATTGCTATGACCTAAACCTCATACTCCATAAGAAATACTTTCCCTTTTCTCCTTCCATCCTGGCCTTGGAAGGACTGAAAGAAGGAAACATGGGAGGAAACTCTGGTCTGGTAGGTTTCCTTTTTCTTATTCTTTTATATAAGTGAAGTCATAAAATGCTTTTCCTTTTATGGTTAACTTATAAGCATAATGTCTTCCATCTCCAATCATATTGTAGTAGTGTTCTCCGACACTCCATTTCTCTTACTGGCCGAGAAGCAAGCCAGTGGTATGTATTGCCACAATTTGTTTATCTGTTCATTTAATGATGGACTCTTATGTTTTTCCACCTTTTAATTACTGTGAATAATACTGCAATGGAGAATGGTGTAACGGTCTCTTTTTTAATTTCTACACTCAAGTCTTTTTGATATGTGCATAGAATTAAAATTTGGTTCATTGAGTAGTTCTATTTTTAGGCTAATTTTTTTTTTATTCCTATCAACAATAGACAAGGACTCTACATTTTTGCCAGCATTTTATTCTTTTGTTTTATTATTGTTATTTCCTTGTCTTAGGATTTTAAAAGGTATTCTTAGTAGAAGTGAATGAGAAATGGTAACACTTTGTGACCTAGATTTTGGTGGCCTGTTGAATGTCCCTTTTGGTCAATGTCTATTCAAGTCTTTTGTCTATTTTATGATTGGGTTGTCTTTTTGTTAAGTGTCAACATTTTCTGGTTAAGTCAAATTGTTATACACATACCTATATGAAACGGCTCTGGTGGTTTACTATGGTAAGGAGTTGTATTGCTAACCCAAAGGCAGGTAGTTGAAACCTACCAGCTACCCCTGAGGAGAAAGATGGGCATTCTATTCCAGCTTGATTTACTGCCTCTACAATGGAGGGTCAGCGGTAAGTGGGTTCTGATATAACAGTTCATAACAACAACATAGATAAGAATCTATATAAGATTCTTATCAAACATATTGATTGTCAGTGATATTTTCTCCCTGTTGGAAACTTCTCTTTTCATTTTCTTGGCAGTTTTTTGATAAACAAAAGGTTTTTTCAAAGTTTTTTTGAGATCCCACTTATTTATTTTTGGCATGTGTGCACGTGCTTCTGTTACTATATTAGCTAATCCATCATCAAAAAGTAGGCCCAACAGCATTGCTTTTGCATTTTCTTTTAAGAATTTTGTGGCATTAATTTTTCCATGTGGTTCTTAATCCAACTTGAAATGTTTCTGTGTGGTTGGTGTGAAACTTGATCTATTTGTGTCATGGAAACTTTAATCCATTTTCAATTCTCTGTGTATGTATAATGTGAGGTTAGAGATCACCAGAGACTCCACAGGAGAAATTATGAGCAGCTCTTACTGTGAAGAATTGCAGCTTCAGAACTAGTTAGAGAGTTACTACGATTTAGAATCAACTCAACAGCAGGAAGTTCAAGTTTTCTACTTGTTCATTTGTTTTTGTTTAAGACACTTAAACTGTCAGCTATTTTGATAGTGCCCCAAAAGTCATTGTGGTCTTATGATTCTGTCTGGTGTTGGTTTGTTTGTGTGTGGGTTGTTTCTTTGTTTTCTTTTAAAAAGATATTTTTTTTTCCTTTCTGTTCCTCAGAATTTCTTGTGATCTATCGTCAAGAACACGGATTCATTCCTTCAACACTTCCCTTCTGATATGCTGAGTGAATGTTTCATTAACTTCAGATATTATTCAGAACCCAAAGATAGGGTCTCTCTGGTGGTTTGAACCCACATCTGTAGAAGAAATATGGACAAACTCATCTAATTTTAGCCACCTCAAAACATGAAAAGTGAGCTACGAATCAGTTCTGATACCCCAGCAATTATTTTTTTGAGGGCTAGAAAGCAACTGGAGCAGGACATGTACAAGGGATTGCAAGAAATTCAAGTGAGAGTCAGAGAGGACGCAGAATGAAGGCTATCATTACTGATGTTAGATGGATCTCAGCTGAGTGAAGAGAACATCACAAAGATGTTTATATACATTTTCCTGGCTATGCAAAAGCATTTAACTAGGTGGATCACATTTAATTGTGCTCATGTAGAACCTACACATAGAACAAGAAGGTGTCATTGAACAGCACAAAGGGATATTATATGGTTTAAAACCAGAAAAGGTGTACATCAGGGTTAAATTATTTTGCCATACTTATCAGTGTCATACTTATGGTACGATGAACAAATACATTTTCAATACTGGGCTGTATGAAGAAGAATAACAGCACAGTATATGGAGAAGATTCACTAACAATTTGCAATATACATATTAAGCAAGCTTGTCTACTAGAAATGAAAAACATTTGAAGCACTTACTGATAAAGAGTGAAGATTCTAGCCTTAAGTTGATTACACTTCAACTTAAACAAAACTTTTCACACATAGCCCAATAAACAAAATCAGGAGAAATGGAAAAAATATTGAAGTTATCAAAGCTATCAAGGATTTAATTTCACTGTGGGAGATCAAAACATTTGTCAGTCTTCAATAAATATGCTGGCAAAACTGGACTACTACCTGCAGGAAGCTGAAACAGGATGCACACTTCTCACCATTGTTGTTGTTGTTGTTAAGTGCCGTCGAGTCGTAGGCGACTCATAGCGACCCTGTGAGCGAAAGTCCTCGACACTTGCATGACTTTCTTCCTTTCTCCAGGTTGATAGGGTTTCTGGAGGCAAGCTGTTTACGGAAGTGGATGCCACTCCTGCTTCCAAGCTTGTTTTAATGAGCTCCACCAAACACAGTCCACCATGGGCAACCATTATCATACTTGACACATCAGTATCACAGTGTTAAGCTTCACAGCAACCACAAGTTACTTCTGTACGGCAAGTGGACACACCAGGGCTATACGACCTAGAAGAATGTTTCACCCGAAACAATTAAAGATAGGCCTTAGGGCCGCAGATTAGAGTCACCCACCTTTGGCTTGGTAGCATCACTTTTGGTCCTAGGCCAACTGGTCTCTCTCTCTGTTGTTAAGTGTCATCGAGTCGTAGGTGACTCATAGTGACCCTATAAATGAAAGTCCTCAACACTTGTGTGACTTTCTTCCTTTCTCCAGGTTCATAGTTTTCTGGAGGCAAGCTATTTATGGAAGTGGATGCCACTCCTGCTTCCAAACTTCTCACCATACCGGTGGGGGTGGGAGGGGAGAAGAAGGGGGACAAAAATCAACTCAGAGTGGATCAGAGACCTAGTAGTAAAACTCAAAACCATAAAGATCATAAGGAAAAAAAAGTAGGACCAAGCTCAGAAGGCCAAGCTCATGCTATAAAAAGGCTGACAAATACAGCCAGAAATATACAACCAGGAGAATAAAATTGATGAATGGGGACTTGTAAGGATTAAACTTCTGTACATATAAAAAATCATTTTCCAACAGAGTGAAAAGAAAACCTACTGACTGGGGAAAAAACATTTGCCAATACCATCTAGGACAAGGGTCTCATAACAAAGTATACAGAATTCTACAGTGCCTCAGCAAGAAAAGGACTGATAACCCAAATACAAAATAGGCAAAAGAGATGGAAAGACTTTTCACAGAGGAAGATATTCGGATGGCCAAGAGATACATGAAGAAATGCTCAAAATCACTTGTAATAAGAGAGATGCAAATCAAAACCACAATGAGAAACCATCTCACCCCAGTAACAGTGGCAAAGTTTAACAGGACAACAGGTAATAAATGTTAGAGAGAATGTGGCAAGATAGGAACTCTTATACACTGCTGGTGGGATTGTAAAATGGTACAAGCACTCTGGAAGGCAGTTTGCCGTTTCCTTAAAAAAACTAAACATAGAAATTCCATATGACCCAGCTATTCCACTATTTAGAATATACCCTAAGAAAATGAGAACTGGGGCACAAATGAATATTTGTACCCCAATGTTCATAGCAGTATTATTCACCATTGCAAGAACATGGAAGCAGCCCAAATATTCAACCACAATAGAATGGATTGAGAAATTATGGTACATCACATGATGGAATACTATGCAGCATGCAGGAGCAATCATTTTGAAAATGACTACACAGCTTAGAAGAGATTGGAGAACATTATGCTATGTGAACTAACTTAGTCTCATAAGGACTAACACTGTATAAGACCATTATTGTAGAAATAGAAAGATAACTAGTAAAATGTGCATGAGGATCTAAGTAGGGTGGGAGGGGGAAGAGGTGAGAGCAGGGTCTCACAATTTAATGGATAGAGGGATGGGTGGGTAATGGAAATGGGAAAGATCCGGTGTGAAAAACAATGTATACAAGTTTTGTAAGCAAATCAGTATAAAATGAAAATATGTTAAAAACACATTTATCAAGTTATCAAGGGCTGCATGAAGAACAACAATATAGCACCAAGATTGAAAGAAGCCTCATTAACAACTTACAACACACAGATGATACAACCTTGCTGATGGAAATGAAAAAGACTTGAAAGATTTACTAATAAAGATCAAAGACTATAGCCTTAATTTGATTCAACTTCATCATAAAGAAAACAAAATTTCTCACACTTGGCCCAATAAACAGTTTCCATGATAAATGAAAAAAAAAATTGAAGTTACCAAAGATTTTCATTTTGTTTCTTGGGATCTACAATCAATATCCATGAAAGCAACAATCAATAAATTAAATTACATAATACAGTGGGCAAATCTGCTGTGCAGAATCTCTCTAAAGTGCTAAGAAAAGTAATGATTTCACTTTGAGAACTAAAGTGATCCTGACCCAAGTCATGATATTTTTCAATCTTTTCATAGGTATGAGAAAGTTGGACAGTGAGTAAGGATAATTAATGCCTTTGAATTATAGTGTTGATGAAGAATATTCAATACATTATACCATTGTCTGCCAAAAAAAAATAAACAAATCTGTCTCAGCAAAGATACAACTAGAGTACTCTTTGGAAATGAGGATGATGAGACATTTTCTCATATATTTTGGACATGTTATCAGTAGAAATCAGTCCCTGGTAAGGGATATCATGCTTGATAGAGTAGATGGTCAGAAAAAGGAGAGGAAAACCCTCAACAAGCTAGATTAATAAAGTGGCTACAATAGTAAGTCTCAGCACAGCAGGGATTATGAGGGCCACCAACCACAGAGTAGCATCCACTTCTACTAAACATGCCTCTGGAAATTCAGTGAACTTTGATAAATGTCGATAGTTGTAGAAGGGTTTCAGGCTTTTTGTTCATAGGGTCGCAATGAGTCGTGCTCAACTCGAAGGCAAGCAACATAACAACATAACATAACAACAACAACAAAGTATGCAGTTCAAGGCTACCAGTTGCTCCAAGGAAAAGGATGGGCAATCTCCTTCTTAGCAATTAACTGCCTCTGAAAACTCACCAAAAGGTCAGTCAGCTATACACAAAGAAAACTTGTTAGTACAATGAGTATTCAAATATGCTCACCAACTACCAAAGCCAAATATGGAGAAATTTATTCTTTCTACCAACTTTTGCAGTCTGAAATTGATTTAACAAGAAATCAAGGTGCAGTAATAACCATTGATGATAGGAATGTAAAAGTTGGAAACAAAAACAAATCGGTAGCTGTAAAATGTGTCTTGATAAAAGAAATGAGGCTAGAGATTGCATGATAAAATGTTATACAATGGATGACTTATTCACTGCAAATTTCTTTTAAAAAGATGTAAACAACTATACACATGTCCCAAGTCTGATGGAATACACAAGATCAAACTGAAGACATCTGTGGAAAGTTGTTTTTGTTGTTAATTGGCAAACTAAGAAGACAGGTGAGTCCCACCTGGGGACCTGAGACTTGAAGCAGAAGTCTGCAGGAAACCAGGAAGGTAGCCAGGTCCCTGTTTGGTTTCACCTGGCCCTGGGGACTAGTGGCCCTCGGGCCTTATGCCAAGCATGAACAGCTGTGGAAAGAGATGGTGGAAAGTTCAATATCAGCAGGGAAAACAAAGCCAGTGGCTGATTGTGGAACAAATCAACAATTAGTCATATTTAAAATATTTTAGAAAACAGGTGCAGCCCTGAATGGACCCACTAGTCTTTCTATACCAAGAAATAGGAAGATAGCTACCTAGTCAACTGACTGGAAGAGACCCATAATTTTTCAGATTCAAAAAAATAAAAGATGACTCAACAGAATGTTAAAATTATGGAACAAATATCAATATCACAAGCAAGTAGAATCTTACTGACAATTATTTAAAATTGGCTGGAGTCATCAACAGCCAGCTGACAGAAATTCAATAATCATTACTGATATCAGATGCTCTTGGCGGAATGCAGAGAATACTCAAAAGTTATTTACTTGTGTTTTATTGATCATGGAAAGACATTCTGCTGCATGGATCATAATAAATTATGGATAATGCTGAAATGAATGGGAATTTCAAAATACCTAATTGTCCTCATACAGAACTTACACGTACACCAAGAAGCAGCCCTTAAGACCAGACAAGGTGATACTGCCTGGCTTAAAATTAGGAAGAAAGTATGCTAGGATCGTGTTCTTTCTCCATACCTATTCAGTATGTTTCCTCTTCTGAATGTAACTTGACTTCTGGAACTTTCATTGTTGACAGATTTTTCTCTCATCTATCTTCTTTTGCTCATGAGTAAACAAGTGAAATGGCTTGACCTATACCAGGACCATGTTATTACCATAAGGAATAAATATTAAAAACAGAAAGGAAGCATGGAGACTTGCTATGGAGACTTTATGAACCATTAGACTTCTGTTAAGTTTACAGATGAGAAAACTGAGGCTTGGGTAGGTGAAATGACTTCTACAAAGACATACTGATTTCTGTTGACTGAGTAAATGGTTCTTCTCTCAATATTGCTTCCCAAGAATACTATTCCCAGTTTTTGTCTTTCCCTTAAGCATAACCCAACATCGGCTCCCTCACATTGTGTTAAATAAAGCTTCACTAAAAATATTTGCTCAATAGATGAAATTCCTTTTGTGAAGTCAAGAGACTAGGTTCAAAACCACATTTATCCAATGCAGGAAAACTGACTTTTGAAAGAATCTCACCTCACTGAAGGCTCAGTCTTCTCCTCTGAATACCATCATTCCCAGCCCTTCCCAATGGCAGGACTTTGCTAGCCCTTGAATGTCCAAATAATAGATAGCCTCTGAGTAATTAAGTCATTTTCCTTCTTATCTATAAAAATATGTTGTGTGTAAACCAATAGCTAAAGCCAAAGAGGAGAATAAGATTTTTTTCTCAAATTTTGCAGTCAGAAATTGACGAAATGTGCAATCAAGATTATTTGTTAGGGAGCTCTGGTGGCCTAGTGGCAAGAAGCTGCGATGTAATCCCTAAGGCCCTTGGCACGCGGTTCGAATCCACCAGATGCTCCGCTGGAGAAGGAGAGGTGATCTCCTCCTGTGCCAGTCGGATCCTGTTTGATGATACACAACAACAAAAGATTGTGTGTTAATGATAACTGGTGACTATGATGCAAAGAAGTTGGTGGTCTGTTCCACAATCAGAACCTGGTTCTGGCCTCGTTTTCACAGTTGATATTGAACTTCTCCAGCAATTCTTTCCACATTTCCATATAAACTATATGATTCCTATGCACACTATCAGGTGAAATCCATTATATAGCCTGTGTGTATGTTTCTTATAAAAAATACTTGCAATGACTAAATCATTGATTGTACAAAATTCTATTAAAAAAATCTGTTGTGTGAAAGGGTTTTGATATCATAGTGAATTTCTTGTCTTACTAAGATAGAAAAAAATGTTCCTTCCCCTGGTAGTTGGTAGTTGGGGGACTATCATGGATTGAACTGTGTTTCTAAAAAATAAACATATGCAATTATGTAAATTCAGTAGTTTTGTAATTCTTCCCCCCCACTCCTGTGATAAGTCAATCAGTTGTAAATAGATTAAGGGTGGGATTAACATCTTTAGTCATAACCCAGATAGATACATGTTAAGGGGCTCTCCCAGGGTATGGCCTGAGATGAAAGGAGGGAGGAGCAAGAAGAGGGACAGGTTTCTTTCATGTGGAAGCTTCTAGATTCAGGAAAATATTGATACTAAGACACATGAAGAACTCCAGGGAATACTGGACCAACAAATGGTGAAAGGAAGATGTTAGCCTGGGAAAATCTAACTTTGTGATATACTGACTAGAGAAGAGGCCAACACCAGAAACTGTGTCTCAGCTCCTCCACTCTCAGGATGTAATAACTCAAAACTTTATAATAAGATTCATCTAGCTATATCTATAAACTTAGGGTTTTCCCCCCTTTCCTCCTGAGGGACTGCTGGCTATTATTTAATTGATATGAACTGACTGTGGAAACTCTAATTCGCTCACAGAAGAGAAGGGAGTAGGAATTTATTTCACCTTTATCCGCAATCAGCAACTATTATAGCAGCAGTCAAGAAAACAAAAAGTTGTGTTGCATTGGAAAAATCCACTGTCAAAGACTTTTCCAAAGTGCTAAAGAGCAAGGATCAGTTTAAAGACTAAGGTGCCCCGATGGCAAACAGACACTGAAGAAATGCTCCAAATCACTTGCAATAAAAGAGATGCAAATCAAAACTACAATGAGGTACCATCTTACTTCAGTAAGAGTGGCAAAGTTTAACAGGGCAGCAAGTGATAGATGCTGGAGAGGATGTGGTGAGAAAGGAACTCTTATACATTGTTGGTGAGATTGTAAAATGGTGCAGCCATTCTGAAAGGCAGCTTGTCGATTCCTCAAAAAGCTGAACATAGAAATTCCATATGACCCAGGTATTCCACTACTTGGGATATACCCTGAAAATATGAGAACTGAGGCACAAACTGAGATTTGTACACCAATGTTCATAGTAGCATTACTCACCATTGCAAGAATGTAGAAACAGCCCAAATGTCCAACCACAAAGGAATGGATTGAGAAAGTATGGGACATTCACACAATGGAATACTATGCAGCACGCAGGAACAATAACTTTGTAAATTACTACCTGACTTGGAAGGGACTGGAGAGCATTATGCTGAGTGAACTAACTCAGTCCCATAAGGATAAATATTGTATAAAACCGGTATTGTAGAATGAGTATAAGGATCCAGGAGGGATGGAAGAGGCTGGAAGCAGAGGGATGTGGATGTGCAGGGGGGAAGGGGGATTAATCATTGGGTTGTATAATTTGATGGGTGAGGAAAATTGAAAAAAATTGTTCAAATTTGTATTTTAATTTTGTAAATAAACTAGTAGAAAAATGAAAAAAAATTAAAATCAAGACTAAGGTGCCCTGATTCAAACTATGGCATTTTCAATTACTTTCTTTTTGAATTTTTTAAATTTTATAGTGATTTCCTCACAAAGCTCATAAACACTGTATTTCACACTATTCTTCATTCATGATTTGTTTCATACAATCATTCCCATGGATTATGTTTTGTAGAATTAATCTCCTTTGGACCTTACCCATCATTACTCAATCTGTTCAAGTCTCCACCAGATCCTCTCCATTTGTTTCACCCTGTACCTCCCCCCACCAAACTGTACAACTATGTGGTTTCACTCCTACCCATCTTCACTCCTCTGTTCCCACCCCTTCTCCACTCCCCCATTAATGCTTTATTAGTTATCCTATTTTTCACAAAAATGGTCTTATGCAATTTATCCTTAGGAGACTGAGTTCACTCAGCATAATACTCTCCAGTCTCTCCCAAGTTATGTAATATTTTTTGAAAGTTTTGCTCTTGAGTGTTGCGTAGCATTCCATTGTGTAAATGTATCACAATTTCTCAATTTATTCAGTTGTGGTTGGACATTTGAGATGCTTCCATGTTCTTGTGATAGTGAATAATGTTGCTATGAACATTAGTGCACAGATCTCCATTTGTGTTTCGGTTCTAATTTCCTTGGGGTATATTCCTAGTAGTGGCATAGCTGGGTCATACGGAGTTTATATGATCAACTTTTGAAGAAACGCCAAACTGTCATCTAGAATGGTTATACCATTTCTCAATTATTCTCTATACATCTGAAAGTTGGACAATGAATAAGGAAGATCAAAGAATTGATGCCTTTGAACTGTGGTCCTGGTGAAGAGTATTAAATATATTAATGGATTGACAAAAGAACAAACAAATCAGTCTTGAAGGAAATGCAACCAGTGTGCTCCTTGAAATCAAGAATAGTGAAATCTCTTCTCACAAACTTTAGACATATTGTCTGTCAGAAGGGGCCTGTCCTTGGAAAAAAGACTAGGAAAAAAGAATAGGCAAAAAGAGAGGAAAACTCTCAATGAGATGGACTGACACAGTGATTATAATAATAGGCACAAGCCTGGTGGAGGTCTTGAGGATGGTGAGGATAGAGCAACATTCAGATCTGCTGTTCAGAGGGTCACTATAAGGCACAGTTGTCTTGAAGGCACCTAATAATGACAGTGATGCTAGATATTCTTTTTAAGGATTGGTTTTGTTTTATTTTTAACAGACTAGATAAGGACCTAAAAGAATTCTATTTTAAGTATAAAGGTCCACATTATGAGACATTTTCACACCACGGTTGCCTAGTTTTCTTGTCTCCCAGATTTTGACACAAAGCTGGAGTCATTGCCTAGTCTTCAGGATCATGAATGCAGACTAATCCAAGGACTCCCTGGAGGGAAACGTCACATGAGAATGAATGAAGAATGAGAAAGAAAATGTCCATGGGTCCTAGAAGTCTGAGAATTCTTTCACTGTTTGCTCAGCCTCTTTCTTTTGTGACAGCTGTGCTTCAGCCAACCTTATCTTCCAATCTTGGGTTCACAGTGTGTAGACTCCTGGATGTATGCCAAGAGATTTTCATTTATTTGATCTGAGATATGATCCAATTCAATAGTCAGTTTTGTTTGTCTACTTGACTACCGTTGCCAATTATCTAATCAAGCACTAATCTAGATGCTGCTGTGATTTCCTCAGCATGATGAAAATCCATAATCAGCTAACTTTAAGTAAAGGAGATTATTCTAGATAATCTGATAGGCCTAAATTAATCATTTGAAAAACTTAGCCTAATGTCATACCAAAGACTTTGTTTGCCCTTTTCATTCTCATTGTCTCTTGCAAGCCCACTGGAGTTCTCTGGAGAATATGACAACAGATTGAAAGTAGAAGCTGATATGAGAATGTATAATATATAGATAGATAAATAGATAGATAGATAGATAGATATAGATATACTTCCTTTTTTCTCCTAATTATTTCTGAAATAGTTATTTTTCATAAAGATATGCTATATAATTAAATAAACATGATTTTAAAAAAAATTTAAGCAATTCATATTATTCTGTTTCATTCCTATTAGGGCAAATACCAATAGATATAATTCATTCTGAAACAAAACAGAGAACTCTTCAGAGTCTAAAATTATTTTTCAGATCTTTAAGGAGTTCTGAAATTACAAAATTTGAGAACCGCCACTATAGTATAGAAAAGAAACCCAAGGGAAGGAAAGAAATACTAAAGACAGCCAACAGAAGATTTCACAGTGCAGCTCCAGATGACAAAGCAAAGCACTACACCCAAGCGTGCAAATTGTTGGAATTAGATAACCAACAGGGAAGAAAATGCTCTGCATTTCCCAAACTGAAGGAACTGAAGAAAAAAATTTAAATCTTGAGTTGCAATATTGAAGGATTCTTTGGGCAGAATGGTGAATGGAACAGGTAGCAGTAAAAGAATGTGGAAAGAATACACAGTCACTCAAACAAAAAGAATTGGTCAACACGGAACCATTTCAGGATTTAACATATGATCAAGAAACAATGGTACTGAATTAAGAAGTCTAAGCTGTTAAGTCTCTAAGATAATAGCAAAAATAAGGCCCCAAGAATTGGTGAAATACCAGCTGAGAAGTTTCAGAAAACATCAGAAACTCTAGATATGCTCACTAGTACATGCCAAAAAATTTGGAACAGTTAACTGGTCAACAAGATCCATACTGTTCCCCCATCCTAAAGAAAGGTGATCCAACAGAATGTGGAAATCATCAAACAATATCACGGACATAGCATTCAAGTAAAATCTTGCTGAAGATAATTCAAAAAAAGCTCAACAAGGTACTACCAGAAATACAAGCTGGATTCAGAAGAGGAGGTTGTGGAAAGAAGAATAATATCACCTGAGGCCAGATAGATCTTGGCTGAAAGTAAAGAATATCAAATAGGTGAAAGAGCACTTTAAACCTAAAGCCAGGCTATTTGAAGCCACCAACAGCTATGAACGAGAAAGACAGGTAACCTCCTCCCCTGCAATTTGTAGACTCTAAAAACCCACTGGAGGGTCAGCTAAGCATCGGTTCTGACTTGACAGCAATAAGTTGAGTTGATTATGCAACTGCATTCGATTGTGTGGATCATAATAAATTATGGAAAACACTGAAAGGAGTAAGAATTTCAGAATACTTAATTTTTCTTATATAGAACTTGTACATAGACCAGGGAGCTGTCAATCAAATGGTATAAGGGTTTAGTGCCCGATTTAAAATTAGGAAAAGTGCATGCTGGGGTTTCTTTCTCCATACCTATTCAATCTGCATTATGAGCAAATAATTTGAGAATCTGGATAATATTAATAAAATGAGCTATTAGAATTGGAGGAAGACTCATCAACAGTCTATTTTATGCAGATGACAATTTTGTTTGCAGAAAATTGAAGACTTGAAGCACTTGAAAGACTGACTGCAGTCTTTAATACATCTCAACATTAAGAAAGCAAAAATCTTCACCACCGAACTATTAGGCAGCATCACTATAGATGGAAATAACCTGACATTGTCAAGGATTTAATTTTACTTGGATCCACAATCAACATCTATGGTGGTAGTTGTTGTTATGTGTTGTGGAGTGTACTCATAATGAATGACCTTATGTAAAATGGCTCTGAACCTTACCGCATTGCTACAGTCACTATGTCAATTCATCCAACTCATTCTAGGTCTTCCTCTTCTGCTCTGACCCTTTACTTCTTCTTCTTTTTTTTTTTTTTTAAGAGTTCAAGATTTTTATTGAACGTGTTACTAAAGGGATTTAGTCAAAAAGACCAGATCCCATGTCATCATCAGACTCTTCAGATTCTTTTTCTTTGCTTCCACTTTCTTCTCCTCAGCTGGAGCAGCACCGGGGTGGGGGTGGGAGGCAGGTCCTCCAGCCGGTGTGTCCCCGGCTGCTGGGGCAGGTCCACCAGCGCCCACATTGCAGATGAGGCTCCCAATGTTGACATTTTCCAGAGCCTTTGCAAACAAGCCAGGCCAGTAATATTCAACGTTGACACTGGCTGCCTTAATGAGGGCATTGATTTTATCCTCCGAGACTGTCACCTCATCGTAGTGCAGGATGAGGGCAGAGTAGATGCAGTCGAGCTCAGAGACGGAGACCATGGTGCGGTGATACTAGGCTGAAGGCTGCCCAACGCTAGTCGCCAGATGAAGTGAGGGCCTCACCACAACGCAGCCTTAGCTTCCTCAGAAGGATCGAGCACGTTAGCGGCAACTGAGGAAAGGGGTGATCCTTTACTTTTCTAAGCATCATGTCCTTCTCTAAGCAATGGTCTCTCCTGGCAGTCTACCCAAATTATGTGAGACAGAGTTTCAAAATCTGTGCTTCCAAGGAGCAACCTGGTTTCAGGACAGCCGCGTTTGCTCTCTTAGCAGTCCTGTTCTCATAGCAGTCCATGGTATGCAAAATATTCTTCTCTAGCACCACAACTCAAGGGCATAAATTCTTCTTCTGTCATCCTTATTTATTGTCCAGTTCTCAGATGCACAGCAAACAATAGAGAAGACCATAGTCTGGATCAGGTACACTTTAGTCTGTAGTCTGATATTGCTGCTCTTTAGCACTAAGAAGAGGTCCATAGCCATCAACAAATGAATGGATAGAGAAGCTATGGTATATTCACACAATGGAATACTACGCTGCATTGAAAAACAAGGACGTCAAGAAATATTATGCAAAATGGGTGACCCTGGAGGACATTATGCTGAGTGAAATATCCCAGTCACAAAAGGACAAATACTGCATGGTGCCACTGTTGTAAATCAGGATTGACATCAGGGTTGGGGGTGACTGAGAAAGATGGGTTCAATAATGTATACTACATTGAAACAGATAAGGGAGAAAACGGTTTAAAAGGGTTATGTGATTAGGTATTATTGTCATGACAGGAGTCCCCAACGAAGGGTGAGTAGTGGAGTGAACCTGGGGGGAGAGATTGTAAAACAATGAAGGAGTTTTTCTTTTACTTTTCAAAGAGAAGCATGAACTTGGGGTGAGGGGTGAGTAGGGAGAAAAGTGCAACAATGAATGAATGGAAATCCAAAGTCTCTGTAAATTTTCATTAAAATTAATAATAAAAAAAATTGAGAAAAAAAAAAGAAGAAGAGGTCCCTAACAACAGATTTTCCCAGTTTAACTTGTTTTGATTTACTGACTGCTGGTGCCAGGGTGTTGACTGCAGATCTGATACCTATGGTGGAAGCAGTCAAGAAATCAAAAGATGTGCTACATTGAGCAAATCTGCTGCTAAGGACCCCTTTAAAGTGATCAAGTACAAGGCTATCAATTTAAAGACTAAGATATGCCTAATCCAAATCACAATAATTTAAATTATTTCAAATACATGTGAAATAATATATATACATATACATGAATAAAATATAAGAAAGAGTGAAGAACAATCAATGTCTTTGAATTGTGATATTGGTGAAGAATACTGACTATATCACGAACTTCCAGAAAAAACAAACAAATCTCTCTTGGTAGAATTGAAATTGGTGTCTCTTAGAGAGACAAAGATGGTAAAATATCATCTCATATATTGGCATATTTTTAAGAGGGGCCAGTGCTTGGAAAAGAATATTATGCTTGGAAAGTAGAGGGTCCTCAAAAGAGAGAAGATCCTCGGTGAGATGGGTTGACATAGTGACTGTGATAACGAGCCCGAGCATGGGTCCCAGTTAGGGCAAGGTTCAGAGCTATTGTTCATAGGGTTGCCATGAATTGTAGTTGGGTTGATGGCATGTGACAATGACAAGAAGGCATAAAATCAATCAAAAAGATTGAAGTTGGTCTATTCCACTAATCCAGAAAAATCTTCAAATCATATTGTTATGTAGTTAAAAACCAAATTACAGATCAATATGTATAGAATGAGCCTATTTATATGAAACAAAACCCCTTCATATTGTTGTGTACCACTGTAACATATTAAGGGTATATACCTGTGAAGGGAACTCTGGTGGCTAGTGGCAAGAATCTGCCCTGCAATCTCAAAAGCGTGTGGTTCGAAGCCACCAGCTGCTCCATGGGAAAAGGATGGGCAGTCTTCTCCTGTGCAATTAATGGCATCTGAAAACCTGCCAGACGGTCAGCTATGGGCTAGTTCTGACTCTACGGCACACAACTACATATACCTGTAAACAGTTAAATGGAAAAAATGTATCTTTTTCTTCCTAGAACTCTTTTATATTTGTACAAATAATGTTAATGCCTGGCTTCTCAAACTTGCTTCTGTGTAGTATAGTAATTGACATAGTTTATGGAAGTTGCATGTGAGAAAGACAGCAGATACAGGAAGGACGTGAGAAAGACTTTCCTCACCTATATCTCTCTCTGGTGTTGGGATATTTTAAAGTATGGTTTATTATTGTTTTGTTTATCTTTTTTGAAGGAGAGAGGTGGCAACATCCCCAGCTTGTTTAAAAATCTCAAAGTGACTGGGATAAACTTTTCAGAGGAAAGGAAAGGACTTGCAAACCAGTCCATGAGTTGAAACCAGAGAAATCAGTAATCAGTAGCTTGGGAAAGCTTCCTCACAAAAGAGGTATAACAATTTGAGGAAGCTTTAAAAAAAATTCTGATATTAGGGTGCCATCTCAGCTGGCTCAGGTGGAGCCTCGGTGTCTGTACTTTAACAAGCCCCAAGAAAGTGTGAGGCTTACATTGCAGAGCCTCTTTTTGAAGGGTCTTCAGATACGATCCAATCCCTAGCTGTGAGAATGTACACAACAGCCCATGAATGAAAACTAACTTTGGTTTGAACATGCCTGATACCAAAAGCCTCTTTACAATAAGTTAATGAGAGTAATAAACATCATAACTATTTCATGTTGTTGTTGTTGTTAGGTGCCATCAAATTGAGTGTAACTCATAGCCACCCTACAAACAACAGATATAGTCTTGTCCTGTGCCATCTTCACAATCTCTGATTCACTCAAGCCCATTGCCACAGCCATTGTGTCAACCCTCTTGGTTGATGGTCCTCCTCTCCTTCGTTATTCCTTCACCTTCCCAATTGTGATGCCTCTCTCCAAGAAATAGCAACTCCTAGCAACATACCCAAAGTATATGAGACAAAGCTTCATTATTTTTGCCTTCAAGGAGAATTCTGGCTGCACCTTCTGCAAGACATAACTCTGTTCTTTTGGCAATCTATGAAACAGTCACCTTTCTTCTCCATAGCTGAGGAAATTAAGGCTCAGTCAAATGTAGGAAAAACGTCTCACCAAACCACCATCCCCCATCAGAAGTAACTAGTAAGTGCCAAAGTGCTAAGGACCACTCCAGACATCTTTTTATGGATATGCATGTATGCATCTGGGTAAAAAAGGGTAGCTCGCCAAAGTTGGTGGCTCAAGCCTATGTCCAGAATCAATGGTCTAAGCAAGCTTTAATTGCAGCATCCCCATAGCAACCTTGTTACCATGGTAACTTAAGAGGATCTGATCAGTCAGAATTATAGCACTGAGAAGCAGCGAGGGAACTTAGAAAGCGTGATTTCATTTATAAGGAAATGGGAGCCAGTAGATGATAATATTTTATTAATGATAATGATCCAGATAATACTATTGAGTGATAATAAGTTTCTTCACCTCTGTACTTTCTGCTGGAATATTGCACTAGAGCACCGAAAAGCCAAAGCAATGGGAAGAAATAGAGAAGTCAAACAGCTGAAAGAAGATTTCAAAGGGCAGCCCAGGAAGACAAAGCATTGTAATGATATGTGCAAAGAGCTGGAGTTATTCTGGTCAAAAGCTCTAAACTTTTCTTCCTAATTGGTATAAGAATAATACTTCACAGATTTATTCTGAAACCCGAACAATGAAATATGTGGAACATTTAGTACAGTGCTTGGCATGTAGTAAAGATTTAATAAATGGGGGCTTGAAAAGATGAGGTGATAATAGGCATAGAGCAATGGTAGTTAATGATATAAAATACAATGAATATGAAAACACAAGGTACATGTACAAAACATGATGTATGTGAATGATTATATGCAAACCAATTAAACTTTTTTAAAAAAAGAAAAAATATCCTTGCCTCCAGCTATTTTCCACCCTCTTCAGGACAACCCTGTTTATTCTCCTGGCAGTCCATAGTATGTTCAACCCTCTTCTCCAGCACCACAATTCAATGGCATCGATCCTTATTCTATGATCTTACATTATTGTCCAGCTCTCTGATGCATAGCAAATAATTGTGAAGACCATGGCCTGAATCAGGTACACCTTAGTCTCTAGATTGACATCATTACTCTTCCATACTCTAGAGAGGTCCCTGACAGCAGATTTGTCTATTCGTCTATTGCAATTTGTCTTTTGATTTTTTGGCTGACTGCTGGTGCCAAGAGTGTTGATTGTGGAACCAAACAAGCTGAAATTGCTAGCAATCTCAGTCTCTTTTTTGTTTATTGTGAAGCTGCCAGTTGGCCCAGTGGTGGGAATCTTTGTTTTCTTGATCTTAAATCCATATTGAAGACTACGGTCTTTGACATTCTGCAGCAAATTCTTCAGGTCCTCCTCAGTTTTAGCAAGTGAGGTTGTGTCACCTGCAAAATCCAGAGTGTTGATGAGTCTTCTGCCAATGATTTTCTTTTACTTTTTGTGAATTTACATTTATATTTTTTTATTATTATTAAATTTTATTAGTTTCAATGAACACCCACAGGGATTCTGGGCTTTCACTCCTTCATTGCCGCACCATTCTCTCCACCCTCCTCCCCAGTTTGTTCTTCTTCCCTGCCATCCGAAATGTCTGTTTTAATTGTCCAATTGCCACAGTGCTTGTCAAAGTCAGTTCTGATTAATCTCCTTTGTCGGTGTGTCCTTTGCCATTCCCTATCATTCCTCCCTGAGAGAGACTTCACCCTGATTCATAAGGAAAAGGGGACGGCGTATTCTCTTAGCTACTTCCTGCTGAAAAGGGACGCTGTGGGTTTCAGGGTGAAGATCTTCTCTCACTACTCTAAAGGGCCCCTTTGGCAGTAGGAAACACATAGACTATTATGGAGATTGATTTTGGAATTTAGATGCACTCTTATTGATTGTGCTTGGCTGTACATGTTCATATCCTTGAAGATGTATCATGAGGGTGTTGCAACCTAGAAGACACAAATTTGACTAACAAGTTATAAGTACATGAGTCAAAAATTATGGAAAAGTAAAAGAAAAGATTCTTTCATTGTTTTACAAACCCTCCCCCAGGTCCCCTCCACCATGGAGCCATCGCTCTAGACTCCTGTGATGACAGAAATACCTAGTCATATATCTCTTTTAAACAGTTTTCTCCCTCCTCTGTTTCAGTGCAGTATACATTATTGAACCCATCTTACTCAGTCTCTTTTACACTCTACTTGGCTGTTTCCACTTCATTTTCCTGGATGTAAAATTAAGTCACTTTTAAAATTTTATTTTATCTCAGCAAATGCATTTGAATTATTATAAATAAAAAAATGAAACGTTGAGACAAAAATTTTTCTTTGAAAAATATTTACTAAAAATCTGTTTGGAACATGTAATTTTGCTTTAAGAAATAATACAGGACTGTCAGAAATTATTTCATTCATTTGTTGTATGACAGATATGTTGGTACATCTTTGTAGCTCTCTCCTAGTACTACTCATTTTGAAATAAGACTGAAACTTTTGCAGTCAGTATCCATATGCCCTTTAATGCTGTATCTTCACAGTTGTTCGACTACGGTTGATCCTCAAGACAGGTGAAGGTGATTGTAAAGAGTAGGATACAACTAAAAATCTATACTTAAGGTTAACCTGATAGTTACTTTGGACAGGACTAGATATTAGTTATTACATTGTAGTGCTTCTGGCACATTATTGGTATTATTGATGGGAGAGCACTGAATGTGAGGCTATACTTGAACAGTCCAAAATGGGGGGGGGGAATGCAACTGTTATACAAAATTTATAAAATGGTATCAATTTCATTTAGTGCTCTGCCAGTTCCCTTTGACTGAGGCATTTGTTTTTTTATCATGGTTTCTATGAGTCTTTGTTTTGGTTATCTCTATTTCATTGATACCCTAAGCAAATATTTTCCTTGCTTACTGGATAATCCAGCATTTAACCTTCCTAGTTCACAATCCTTAGTTTAAACACATATGCAAAGTCTCTTTCACCATGAAAACTCATATACAGGTGTCTGGGACCAGGACGTCAACATCTGTGTTGTTGTTAGGTGCTGTCAAGTTGACTTAGAGTCATAGAGATCCTGAATGATGCTAATGTCTGACATGCCCACTTGGTTGTGGTCACTGGGTCAATCTGTCTCTGAGGGCTTTCCTCCCTTTTGCTGACCCTCTGCCTTTACAGTCAAGGTGTCTTTTTCCAAGGAATAGCTCCTCCAGTCAACACGCCCAAAGTGCGCAGGACGGAGTTTCACCATTTTTGTCTCTAAGGGAAACTTTGATTGCACTTCCTCCAAGACAGATTTGCTTGTTATTTTTGTCAACCATATTATATGCAATACTCCTCACCAAAGTGACAACTCAACACCTGTAGAGAGTTCTAACTCTGCCTGCCGTAACTTAGAAGGAAAATTGAGGGTGTCTGTAACCTGGGACAAGTAGATCCACTTTGCTGTTTTTGTTTAGTTTTTTTCAAGTGCCTTATGACTCTTGATGATACTGTGTATGACAGGACAAAACACTGCCTGGTCCAGAGCTCTGCTCATAATTATTACTGTGATTGAGCACATTATTGCAGCCGCTATGTTAATGCATTTCTTTGAGGGTCTTTCTCTTTTTTCACCTATCCTGTACTTTTCCAAACATGATGCCTTTCTCTAAGAACTTGTCCCTTCTGATAATATGTCCAAAGTTCTTAAGACAAAAACTCTCATCACATTTATTTCTAAGGAGTATTTTCTTGTTCTTCTGCCAACCCATATTTCTTCATCCTTTTGACCATCTGCAGTATATTCAATATTTTTCACCAACACCACAATTCAAATGCATCAATTCTTTTTGCCTCCTTTATTTATTCACTGGGGAGCACTTGTGGTTTAGGGATACGGAGTTTCACAGTCAGCTCAAAGGTACGTGGTTCAAATTCACCAACTGCTTCACAAGAGAAAGATGGGCAGTCCCCTCCCATGAGATTTATTGCCTCTGAAAACCCACAGTACACTTAGCTGTGAGTTGATTCCAAGTCAATGGTACAAAACCACAACAAATTCACTGTTCAGTTTTCACATTCATCTGAGGCAACTGAAAAAAACACTTGAGTCAAGCACACCTTAATTTTCAAAGTCAATTTAACAGTTTAAAGAGATCAGTTTTCCAATGCAACTTTTTTAAAAAATAACATCTTTCTTTTATACTGGTTTACTTACAAAGTTCATATACATTGTTTTTCACACTGGATCTTTCCTATTTGCTTTACCCACTCCTCCCTCTACCCATCAAATTGTGCAACCTTATGATTACCTACCCACCCATCCTCACACCTCTGCTCCTTCCCTCTCCCCCTTGGATCCTCATACATGTTTTACTAGTTGTCTTTCTATTTCTAAAAGAATGATCTTATATAGTATTTGTTTATGGGACTGAGGTAGTTGACTTACCATGAAGCTCTCCAGTTCCTCCCAAGTTAGGTAGTGATTTTCAAAATCATTACTCCTGTGCGCTGCATAGTATTCCATCATGTGAATGTACCATAATTTCTCAATCCATTTGCTTGTTGATGGACATTTGGGCTGTTTCCATGTTCTTGTGATAATGAATAATGCCGCTGTAAAGATTGTGTACAAATTAGTGTACAAAGATTGGTATACAAATCTTCATTTGTTCCTCAGTTCTCATTTTCTAGGCATATACTCCAAGAAGTGGAATAGCTGAGTCATAAGGGATTTCTATGTTCAGCTTTCTGAGGAAATGCCAAACAGCCTTCTAGAAAGGTTGTACTATTTTACAATCTTACCAACAGCATATGAGAGTTCAAATCTATGCATTTTCTTTCCAATATTCTTTACTTGCTGTCCTATTAAACTTTGCCACTGCTACTGGGGTGAGTGAGGTGGTTTCTCAATGTGGTTTTGATTTGCATCTCTCTTACTGCCGTTTATTTTGAGCATTTTTTCACTTGTCTGTTGGCCACCTGAATAGCTTTCTCTCTGAAAAGTCTTTCCACATCTTTTGTCCATTTTGTAATTGTATTATTGGTCTTTCTTGTGGAGGCCCTGAGAATTCTGTAAGCTTTTGATATGAGACCCTTGTCTGAAATGGTATTTCCAAATATTTTTTCTTTGTGGTTCCAAGTAAGTGTATCCTTTGGCAACTTCAATTTTTTCTCCTCATTTATAATGATGCGGCTTGCTGATTCAGTTCTGAAGGGTTATGTTTCCTTTTTGTAGGAGTATGTTCCATGGTCTTCATCAGTGCTTTCAGTCTTCTTCACTTTAGCAAGCAAGGTGGTATCTTCTGTATATTGCAAATATATAACAAGTCTTGCTCAATTGCTAAGGCTGTGTATATAGCTTGAATGAGGATAGTAGAAAGATAGAACACTAGCATGCAGCTTTTCTGATATTGTTTGTTGGGGTTTTTTTCATGAGGGCAGTTTATATACAAGAATATGTGTGTGTGTGTGTGTGTGTGTGTGTGTGTGTGTGTGTGTGTGTGGCAATGGTGTTAGGAACTGTTGAGTTTGTTCCAGCTCACAACAACCATACTTATAAGAGTCTGGTCCTGCACAGCCATTGCTGTGTTTGAGCACATTGTTGCAACCACTGTGTCATTTCTTGCTCTGAATCTTAAACTCAGTTCATCAACATCTGAGCACCACTTCTTGGAGTTCTTCAGCTTGCTTTTCTGATTTTCAATCATGCTCTGTCCCTTTGTTATGTTCAAACAACTGTCTTTTTGTCTGTATACAGTTTACTAATAAGGTCTGCTTTATCTGTTAGCATGGAGGCTGAACTAAAGCAATATTTACAGATACTTTCTCCATAATCCTAGAGAACTATTGCATATTGTTGTTGTTGTTGTTGTGTGCCCTGGAGTCAGAACCGACCCATAGCTGACCCTTTGGTGGGTTTTCAGAGGCTTTTAATCACACAGAAGGAGATTGCCCTTCCTTCTCCCCGCATACCTTTGAGATTGCAGCACGACTTCTTGCTACTAGGCCATGAGGGCTCCCTATTACATGGATTCAACATTTCCTCAAACATCAGGAAGTGAGAAGGTGAATGTTAATAGAAAGAAGGGAAAAAAAACTGAAGAGAGAATTTCCAATTTTGGATTATTTTCCCTAATAATATTTTCTGAGTTTTGATACAACTTTTCTTTCTAAGAAAACAACTGACTTTGCTCTTGTCCTAACCAAGTTCTTTTCCCCCTGTGATTGAGAAAACTGAAGGACAGAGTAGTCCCTTGATAATTTTGTCAACCTAATCCACAAGGCTTTGTGGTGCTGGAGAAGAGTATTGAATGTACCATGGACTGCCAAGAAAATAAACAGATTCATCCTAGAGAGAGTTAAACCAGGCTACTCCTTGGAGGCAAGGATTCTGGGGTTTCGTCTGACATACTTTGGACATGTTGCAAGGAGAGACAGGTCTTTGGAGAGGGATATCATGCTGTGTAGAGTAGAGGGACAGCACAGGAGGGGAAGACCCTCTATGAAGTGGATCGTTTCAGTGACTGGGGTAATCGGGATGGGTGTGTCAAAGGCAATGCGATTGGCACAGGATAGAGCGGGGTTTAGGGCTGTTGTATATAGGGTCGCTATGAGTCGCAAACAACTCGACGGCACATAACAACAACAACAATCCACAAGGCTGCTGCCAGAAACATGTGCAGTCCGGATGGGGTGATGGTTTGCTTAGTGTAGGTCCTGAACCTTCCCTTGGAGACACCACAACTAAACTTAAGAGACATGTCAGCCGTCAACGTTTTTGGAATCACAGAAGCCAAGAAAGGCTTAAGATACAAACTGCCAGATCATGGGTTGGACAATGGAAGATATTTTTCTGAAGGGACTTGGTA
>NW_006399810.1:6229332-6234788 GCF_000299155.1 Elephantulus edwardii
GGAAACGACTCGATGGCACATAACAACAACAACAACAACAGGTCCTGAACACACACAACTTGTTACTGGCAAGACCAGAGCTAACAAATATGTCTGTAAGTGCATTTCTGGCTGGAAATTCTTTTTTCTGAGTGAAGCCAATCAAGGGCATAAGCAAATGGATTTGCTACCTGGTTCTGTGTGAGTTATGCAATTGTTAAATTCTGGCATTTATGGTTTATGCTAACAATCTCTCTAGAAACCTAGTATAATCACCCTTTCCAGTTTTAGCAGACTATCACTGAACTGGCCACACACTCCTAATGAAGACATTGCAAATTTGTAGATGTGTTTAAGTACACATATCCCGACTTGCATTTCAGGCTATCCTCTCCCTTGACGTAAATATTGATTTGGTATTTAAGCTTCATCAATATTTACCTCTTAAGTCAATAAAGCTTGATGTTTCTTAACTGACATTATTATCTACTTAGAGTTTACTTCCTAGTTGTCATCCTACAGTTTGAGAAAGAAGACGGGGTTTTGTTGCAAGGAAAATTCATAGAACCACTAGTTTGGGATGAGGTTTTTAGGACTTCTTTTCTCCTCTTTGGGCCTTAGTTTCCTGGAAAGGTCCAGAAGTTCCTTTCCTTTTGACATTTATGACTAAATTGTTTTGTCTCACCAACAAAATACATGGTTTGGGAACTGTAAAACCAGGAAAATAAAACTTGGCTTTTCCATTTGGATGTATTTTAAAACATTAACACTGATTTCAGTCAACTAGTTGGGGACATATTTATGGACAGTGTTTAAAAAAATTAAAAAATTTAAAAAAGAAGTGGTTCTTGAAATCAGGACCAAAGAATGAAGTCTTGCAAAAGATTCTATTTACCAGGGGCAGAATTAAGGTGAGGGAGTTTGCATTGTCCCTTGAAACTATCAGACCCAGCACACCAAGGCCACCACCAACTCCCACATGGCAGTGCAATAAAGGAGGATAGTTGAGGGTTAAGGCAAAAATAGTTGACCTCTGTTCAGCTCCAACTAATAGCGACCCCTTGTGTGTCATCATAGAACTGTATTGCATTGAATTTTCTTTTTTTTTTAATCAGGAATCAGATTGATTACATATGTGGCAAGAATCATTGGTGAAGCTCAATATCAGCTTTGATCAATAAGCCAGGTGCTGATTATAAAATAAACCATCAACTGCTTATACGTATATCCAATCTGAAGCTAAAGAAAATGAAATAAAACCCACAAGAACCAAAATATGACCTTGAGTCTATCCCATCTGAATTTAAGTCATCCCAGTAACAGATTTAAGCCCTTAAACACTAATGAACAGAGACCAGATGAGATGTGAGAGGATATCAAGAATGCCATCCATGAAGAATGCAAAGGGTCATTGCAAAAGTGGAGGAGGAAGAAAAGACTAAGACAGATGCCAGAGAAGACTCTGAATATTGCACGAGAGTGGTGAGAAGCCAAAATACAAGGAAGAAATAAGGATGTTAAAGAGCAGAAGAGAAGATATTAAAGAGCAACTCAGGAAGACAGAGCAAAGTATTTCAATGAAATGTTCAAAGAGCTGGAGTCAGAAGAACGAACTCAAGCCTCAAGTTGCAGTACTTAAGGATACTATGGGCAGAATATTGAATAATTGAGGAAGCATTAAAAGAAGATGAAAGGAGTACACTGTATGACTACCAAAAAGAATTGACTGACATAGAACAACTTATGACCAAGATGCAATGATGGTGGAAGAGAAAGTCCAAGTTGCTCTGCAGGAATTGGTAAAAGACTAGAGCTCAGGAATAGATGAAATACCAATTGAGATATTTCAACAAACACATGCAGCCCTGGAATTGCTTACCAGGTTGTGCCAAGAAATATGGAGGAGATCCATATTTATTCATATTCCCAAAAATGGTGTTCCAACAGAGTGTAGAAACTGTAGAATAATATCACATGCAAACAAAATCCTGTTGAAGATTATCTTTAAAAAAAGAAATGACTGGGACAGTATGATGACAGAGTGCAAACGGGGTTTAGAAGAAGAGACTGTAGCACTAGGGATATCATAGCCAATGTCAGACAGATCTTGTCCGAAAGTAGAGAATACTAGAGAAATGTCTGTATGTCTGTATGACTATGCAGGGGCATTTGACTGTGTCAATTATGACAAATCATGGCTAACCCTGAGAAGAATGGGAATCCCATAACATTTAATTGTGCTTATGCAAAACCTATACTTAAACTAAGAAGCAGTTGTCAGAACAGGACAAGGAAAAGATGCATGGTTCAAATTAAGAAAGGGGTGCATCAGGGATGCATCCTGTCTGTCTCCATATTTTTTCAATCTATACGTAGACTAGACCATTAAAAGAGGCTGGAGCTTATGAGGAGGAATGTGGCACCAGGATTGGAGGAAGACTCATCAACAGCCTGCTTTATACACATGACACAACCTTGCTTGCTGGAACTGAGGAGGATCTAAAATATTTAGTGCAGATAGTCAAGGACTACAGTCTCCAATATGGATTGAAGCTCAATACCAAGGAAACAAAGATTCTGACCACTGAGCCAACCGGTAGCATCATGATTGATGGGGAAGAGATTGTGATTGTTAATGTTTCAGCTTGTTCAATTGAACAGTCAACTCCCTTGGTACCAGTAGTTAGGAAATCAAAAGATTAATTGTATTGGGAAAATCTGCTGTCACAGACCTCTCCAAAGTGCTGAAGAGCAACGATGTCAGTTTGGAGACTGAAGTGTGTCTGATACAAGTCAAGGTCTTCACAGTTACGTGCTATTTATCAGACAGTTTTTGTAATGACTAGGGATGATGTTGTTGTTGTTGTTTAATGCCGTTGAGTCGTAGAAGACTCATAGCGACCCTATGAACGAACAGCCTGAGCACTGTTCATACATAGAGTTTCCGGAAGCAAGCCATTTCAGAAGTGGATGCCACTCCTGCTTCCAGGCTTGATTTAGTCGGGAAGCTCCAGCCAACACTGTCCACCATGGGTGCCCATTACCACGATTGGCACATCACTGTCACAGGCTTCAGCATCACAGCAACCACGAGTTACCTCTGTACAGCAACGCACAGACAGGTGCTATACCACCTAGAAGAATGTTTGACAGGAAGACAATTTGAACCTGGGCCGAGGGCCGCAGGCCTGAGGGCCCTTTGGGCTTAAGGCCACCTCCTGGTTTAAACTCTAGGCCCAGGCTGGCTAGCCTCACTCCAGGGACAGAGCAAACCTGCACGTCAAACACATTCCTGGAAAAGCAGTCGACTCCAAAAGCTTGCCATGATTCCTGCACTCCTACCACCACGCTCCTGTCTTCTGGCAAGGAGAGCTTCCAGGGATGATAGAAGGAGAATTAATGACTTTGAGTTGTGGTGCTGAAGAAGGTAAAACCAAGTTGCTCTCTGGAGGCATTGAATCGCCACCTGATATGCTTTGAGCATGTTGCCAGGAGTAACCAGTCCTTGGAGAAGGACATCATGATTGGAAGAGTGGGGGAACAGCACAGGAGAAGACTCTGGATTAGATGAATTGACGCAGTAACTGGGAGTAGGGGTGGTTAGATGTGTCAGAGACAGTGAGTTTGCCTGAGGATCGCGCACGGTTTTAGAGCTGTTATGATAGTGTTGCAATTAGTCATAAGTGATTCGATGGCACATAACAACAACACTTATTTTTTGTTAAGTTTTTTCAATAAGTATTTTAAAAGAAACTCCATGGCATGGTATAATTTCAATGAAAAATTATCTGGATCTGTTACCTTTTTTGAAATTTTTTTAAAATTTTATTTTGGTTGCATACAAAATTTGTATGCACTGTGTTTCATTCATATACATTGTGCTACACGCATTTCTCTATTCACATTGTGTTTCTTAAGATCATACCCACACATTATATTGTGTTACTGGGGGCTTTTGGGTGGGGATTTGGGGGGGGGCGTTTGTTGGGGTTTTTTTTGGAGGGGTGTTTTATAAAAGTAATCACTATTGATCCAAGTCCATCATTACCCTGCCCTTTCGGGTCCCCACTGAACCCTTCCTAATTTCTTCACCCCCTCCCTTAGCCCCCAAACTCTGCAACCTTGTGATTTTCACCCACCCTATTCTTAGCCTCCCCTCTTACCTCCCTTTCCTCCTTAAATCTTTCCATTTTTACATTAATGGTCTTATTTGTATTTGTCCTTATAAGACTGAGTTTGTTCACCCAACGTAATGCTCTCTAGCCTCTCCAATTGCAAGCAAGAAATATTGGAGAAGATGCAGAGAAGTTGGAATTCTCATAACCATTGGTGGGATTGTAAAATAGTACAACCACTCTAGAAGGCAGTTCGGCATTTCCTCAAAAAGCTGAACATAGAAATTTCATATAACTCATATTTCACTGCTGGAAATATGCATCAAGGAGAATAAAATTGAAACACAAAAGGAGATTTGTACATCAGCGTTCACAGAAGCATTATTCACAGTGACTAGAAAATAAAAACAGCTCAAATATCCATCAACAAATTAACGGATTGATAAACTGTGGAACATTCACACTATGGAATGTGATGCAGCACTCAGGAGTAATGATGTAGAAAAATACTATATAACATGGGATCTGTTAATATTTATTTCTTTTCACCACAAGTTATTGTTCTTTCTGAAAAATACAGTTAAGTGGTAAAAAAATACATCTGAAGATTCTTCAAGAGGGAATTATTATTAGCTTTTGGGAGTAAATACTTAAAATTTTTAATTCTTATTTGAGTGAGAATTTACAAAGTACAATGATTTTTTATTCAACTATTCATATACATTTTGTTTTATGACATTAATTTCAATGCTCACAATGCCGTCACATTCTTCTCATCTCTTGCTAATTATTCTCATTTCCATCAACCTTTTTATGCTACCTCTTCTTGCTTTCAAGGACTTTGTCCTTAGGCAAAAGCTCCATATAGGTTTTTTGTTTAGGGTGTTTTTCTCCCCTTTCTTGTTGTGTACCATCAAATTGGATCCAACTGCACAGGAGGAGATTGCCCCTCCTTCTCCAGCAGAGTGTCTGGTGGATTTGAACTCTGTGTGCCCTCAGGATTGCAGTGCAACTTCTTGCCCCTATGCCACCAGAGCTTCCTATCCATATAGTTTTAAATGACTGATTTTCTTCTTCAGAAGTGGAGTGCCAAAGCTTCCTTCCAAAGAGCTTCTGGGTGAGAAAGAAAAACTACCAGCCTTCTGGTTAGCAGCTGAGCAGTGCACCACCCAGGCATTCACTTGAGGGTTATCCCATGGGATAATAGCTGTATAAATTATGTAAGTCTAGACTGAGGCTCAATGTCAAGAAGACAAAGATTCTAACCACTGGACCAATTGGCAGCGTCAGGATGGATGGCGAAGAGATTGAGATTGTTCACAGCTTCAGTTTGCTCGGCTCCACAGTCAACACTCTTGGCAC
>NW_006399810.1:6235158-6244364 GCF_000299155.1 Elephantulus edwardii
CGGCGCAGGAGGGGAAGACCCTCTATGAGATGGATTGGTTCGGTGACTGGGGTAATCGGGATGGGTGTGTCAGAGGCAGTGCGGTTGGCACAGGATAAAGCAGGGTTTAGGGCTGTTGTGCACAGGGTCGCTATGAGTCGCAAACGACTCGACGGCACATAACAACAACAACAACCATTAAAAGTACCCCAAGCTGGATGACTTACAAGAATAAAAATTATGAAGGGGAGGTGAGGCTTCATGCTGAGAGTGAGCACTCTCCAATGCTTGTGGGGTACAGGACTGAGGCATCCCTGGGGTTATACATCCCTTCATCTTGCCTCCATGGCTGCAGGACCATCCCAAGGGCTAAACAAGACAAGTGACTTTAGTATACAGAACTTCAAGCAGAGGAAAGAATTTCCATAGCACTCTGGGAGAGGGGGGAGAGAGAGAGAGAGCTGAATAGAGACCCCCCACATGCAAGCTGTTTGAGCTGGCAGCCCTGAGCTCTAATTTCATGCCACTCCAGAGATAATGGAAGACATTAAGCTCCAGGAGAAAAGGTGCATGAGAAACTCTTGAGTAGAGCACCTGGTTTCATACCACTCATAGATGAAGGAAGCCTATAGACTTGGTGCCAGAGGACTACATCAAGGTGAGATTTCTACAGGGCTGCAGTGCAGAACAGAGAGAACCTCAAGGACTTTAGGAAGCACAAATTTTCCCAGAAAGGACTTACACTAGAGTGAGTGGCTCACCCCATAGACTGAACATTTTAACTTGGCAACTAATTAGCAACATTACAAAGGCAAGAACCACCACAAATTTTCACAGACTCAACAGAAACAACCTAACGCTTATCAGGAAAAACTTCACATAATGTCAAGAAAGTAAAAGGCAGCTTCAAATATTGGGGGTGGGCGTGGGGGGAGACACTCAACAACACAACAAATTAAGCCTTTTCCAAAAACAGCAGAGAATACTAGAGACCACATGAATATCTCAGAGTCAAGAAGGTAGATCATATATGTTGATATGGAGACCTTCAAACAGCTTTGAATAGAAGCACAAACAATGAAAGACACAATGGAAGCCACAAATAAAGGGAATAAACTAGAGGTAGAGATCCAGAAAAAATATATTGAGCAAGAGTTATTTGGACAGCTACAGAAGAAGATGCAAATGATGAAAGAAACAATAGGAACAACCAATAACACAAATGCTCCAGAGACACAGAGCCAGAAGAAATATATTTTCAAGGAAGAAAATGGGGAAAAAATGAAAGAATTGAAATTATAGATAAAGAGATACAAAACTTAAAAAATCATCACAGATGGGTACTGCCAACACAGTGCTAGAAATAACAGAAAGGCATGAAAATGAAATCCAGAATATTAGAACTAAAGTGGCAGAAGTGTCCAACATGCTTGAATGACAGAAGTAGAACTGAAGAGATGGAGGAGAGAGTCAGTGAGCTGGAAGACAGGAACCTCAACAGAAACTTACTAGAAAAAAAATCAGAGATTAGACATAAAGAAAAAGAAGAAAACATTAGAATCATGTGGGATGACAGCAAAAGAAGTAACATAGGCATGACTAGAATTCCAGAACATGAGAGGGATAGGGAAATCACTGAGAAAATTGTGGAAGAAGTACTAGAAGAAAACTTCCCAGGTATCATGAAGAATGAGGAAATCCACATTTAGGAAGCTCAGTGAACATCAAATAGACTAGACCCCATAAAGGAAAACATCAAAAAGGAAGATATCATAGTCAAATTCTCCAACATAAAAGATAAGGACAGAATACTGAAAGCAAGCACCATAAAAACAAATAGTCATGTACAAAGGAAAAGTAATCAGATTAAGTTCTGATTTTTCAGCAGAAACCAAGCAAACAAGACAACAGTGGTATGGCATATACAGAAAGTTGAAAGAAAGTAGTTGCCATCTCAGGATCCTGTACCCAGCAAAGCTCTCCAACAAATATGAAGGAGAAATCATACCCTTTGCAGACAAGATAGAACTTAAGGAATTTGTGAAAACAAAACTAAATCTATAAGAACTTTTAAGGGAAGTTCTTTACACAGAGACACCAAAGGAAAGTGGATGGACCATAGTAACAAGAAACAACAACAACAAAAAAAGAAACAGCAAAATGACAATGATAAAATCTGGCCTCTCAATAACCACATTTAATGTGAATGGAGTAAATGCACAAATCAAAAGAAAAAGAGTAGCAGAATGGATTAAAGGGGGGGAAAAAACAGTCCTTCAATATATTGTATACAAGGGCTATGTCTAATAAATGAAGATAAAGATAGATTCAAAATCAAAGGTTGGGGGGGGGGAGTATACCAAGCAAATGGCATCACAAAAAAAAGCAGGAATGGCAATACCAATCTCTGATAAAAATAGACTTCAGAATTAAAAACACCATAAAAGATAAGGAAGGGCAATATATAATGCACAGCAGATCAAGAAGACATAATAATGGTCAACATCTATTCACCAAATGAAAAACCTGCAAAATACATAAAATAAATGTTAACAGAATTTAAGAAAGAAATTGCACCACAGTAGTGGTAGGAACACACTATCGTCAGCAAGAGATAGGCCAATGCAAAAAAACCCTTAACAATGATGCAGAAGACCTAAACTACACAGTCAGCCAATTCACTTTCTTCTCAAGTGCACATGGTACATTTTCCAGAATTGATGACATACTAGGGCATAAAAAAAGCCTCAACAAATTAAAATCATTGAAATAATACAAAGTATCTTCTCAGACCACAATGCCATAAAACTAGATTTTAACCACAAGAGGAAAATCTAATAAAGCCAACAATGTGGAAGTTAAATAACACCCTGATATAACATGATTGAGGTACAGAAGAAATAAAGAATGAAATAAAAATTCCTCAAAACAAATGATAACTAAAATACAACATACCAAAACCTCTGGGATGCAGCTAAAGCAGTCCTGAGGGGGCAGTTCATACGATAGGCAAACATATAAAAAAAAGAAGAAAGACGTAAAATTAATGATCTAACTCAACACCTTCATCAAACAGAAAAAGAATAGCAATCTAACTCAACAGTCTTTAGAAGAAAGGAAATAGTAAGAGCTAACATCAATGAGACAGAAAACAGGAAAACAATTGAAACCATCAAGAAGACCAGAAGCTGGTTTTTCAAAAGGGTCAGTAAAATTGACAAACTACTGACAACAAGAGGGGGAAAAAAGACACAAATAACTCGATTAAGGAATGATGATAGAGGTGACATCACAATAGAACCAGAGGAATTTAAATCTATAATATAAGAATATTGTGAAAAGCTATCCTCTGATAAATTTGAAAACTTAGAGAAGTGGACGAATTGCTTGAAACTCATGTGCTACCCAGACTGACATGGTCCGATGTAAAACACTTGAGCAGACCCATCACAAAAAAAGAAATTGAAAACTTCATAAAAAGATTCCCCAACAAAAAAATCCTGGACCAGATGGCTTCACAACTGAATCCTATCAAACATTCAGAGAAGATTTATCACTAATTCTACTTAAGTTATTTCCAAAAATAGAAAAAGAAGGAACACTCCCAGAGACATTCTTTGAAGTCAGCATAATCCTAATACCAAAACCAGGCAAAAATATTATCAAAAAAGAAAACTACAGACCAATATCTCTCATGAATATGGATGCAAAAATCCTTAACAAAACCCTAGCCAATAGAATACAAAAGCACATTAAAAAATAATAATTCATAATGACAAAGTGAGATTCATGAGAGGTATGCAAGGATGGTTCAACATAAGAAAAACAATCAAAGTAATTCACCACATTAACAAAACAAATAAAAATGATCATATGAACCATATTGATGCAGAAAATGCATTCGACAAAATCCAGCATTCATTTCTAAGACACTGAGCAAAATTGGAATCGAAGGGAATTCCCTCAACATAGTGAAAAGTCTATACGCAAAACCAAGAGCCAATCTCATTCTCAACAGAGAAAGACTAAAAACGTTCTCTTTGAGAACAGGGACCAGACAAGGATTTCCACTGTCGTCACTTCTATTCAATATTTTATTGGACGTACTTTCTAAGGCAATGTGACAAGAAAAGAAAAGCATCCCAATAGTCAAAGAGATGGTCAAACTGATACTGCATACAGATCGTATGATAGTGTACATAGAAAACTGCTAGGACTCAACAAAAAAACTGTTAGACCTAGTAGACAAATTTAGTAGAGTGGCAGGATACAAGATGAATATTCAAAAATCAATGGGATTCCTCTACAGTTAACAAAGAGAACTCAGAGAAGGAAACCAAAAAAGCAATACCGCTTACAATAGCCAACCACAAATCGAGATACTAGGGAGTGAACTAACCAGAGATAAAAAAGACCTATACAAAAAAATTAAAAAAAAACACCAAAAAAAACAAAACAACAAAAACTACAGAACATTTTAGCGAGACACAATAAAAGACCTAAATAAATGGAAAAATGTTTCCTGTTCATGGATAGGAAGACTCAATATTGTGAAAATGACAGTCCTACCCAAAAGCAATTGACGTGTTCGACGCAATCCCAGTACAGATACAAAATTCATTTCTCAAGGAGATTGAAAGGGAAATTGTCAAGTTTATTTGGAGAGGAAAGAGGCCCCAAACAAGCAAAGCACTTCAGAAAAACAAAAATTAAATGGGAGGAATAGCACTCCCTGACCTCAAAATCTATTTACTATACAGTGGTAGTAACCGAAACAGCATGATACTGGTACAATGGCAAGCACATAAACCAATGGAACAGAATAGAGAACACAGAAATGGACCTAGCTATCTATGGTCAATGGATATTCGACAAGGAAATAAAACCTATTGAGTGGGGAAATGACAACCTCTTCAATAAACAGTTCTGGCAAAACTGGACTGTTAACTTCAGAAAGCTGAAATGGGATCCACATCTCACACCATACACAAAAATCAGCTCAAGGTGGATCAGAGACCTGGAAATAAAGCCCCAAACCATAAAGTTCCTTTTTTTAAAGATATTAGACATTAATTCTGATCACAAATCCAACCCAAGTGTGAATAAATAAATGTATTCTCTTTTAATACCTCCTCCTCATGTTCCTTTAAATAGGGGGTAGGGGAAGTACTAAATGTCTTCCCACAGCCTTTTTGGCCAGAGTTGTCCGACCTATAATTTTAAAATTGGACTACAACTTGGTCTTCCAAAATCATTCTTGAACTACAGCTCATTTGTTAACTCCCAGGACATGACTCTTAATCCTATTGATCCTGATGATAGTCTCCAAAACGTGAGGAAAGTAACTAGGTTGAAGGCATTTGGGAAGGATCTTCAGCAAACTGAGGACCATTGGGAAACTGTGCAGAAGCAAATCTTGTCAATAAGATACCAGCTTTTTCAATTAAAGCTAAAAGAATGCCACCCATTGCAGCTGACCCAACCATAGCCACCAGTCAATATTTTGTGGCCAGTATGGTCCTGCTAAGGCATCAGTTATGATGGAGTTCCAGGGATCTTCCTTCCCTCTGATTGGAACCATACTGCAGTCAATTGTGGAAAACAAACTTCCCCAAATGGCAATGCTGCCTCCTAACTGGAGCCCTGGTTTTAATAGCTCTCAAACTCCCTCGTAGTCTGTGGCTGACATCCACTGGAGAATTATGGAAACCTTTGACTGACTGAAAGATGCCACCACCCATGGTGCCCATCACAGTCATACACGATTCACCAGGGGCAAGGTTCTCTATCTTGATTCTAGCCACTCAAGTGATGCCTGACCAAAACCCTAAAGTTCTTAAGAGTCAAACTGGGATCAAGCGCAGAAGGCCTAATCTATAGTATAAAGAGATTGCCAAAGACAGCCAGAAACACACAATGTGAAGAGGCTAAACCTGATGAATGGAACCTTCTAACGATTAAGTCTCTGTACTCATCAAAAACTTTTGCCAACAGGATGAAAAGAAAACCTACTGACTGGGAAACAAACATTTGGCAATACCACCTCAGACGAAGGTCTCATAACAAAAATTTGTAGAATACTGCTGGGCCTCCTGAAGAAAAAGACAGATAATCCAATTACAAAATGGGCAAGAGATTTGGAAAGACTTGACAGAGGACGACATTCAAATGGGCAACAGACACATGAAGAAATGCTAAATTCGCTGACAATAAGAGAGATGCAGATCAGAATCACAATGAGATACCATCTTATTCCAGTATCAGTGGCAAAGTTTAACAAGGCAGCAAGTAATAAATGTTGGAAAGGCTGCGGCAAGATAGAACTCTTTTACATGGTTGATGAGATTGTAAAATGAAACAACCACTCTGGAAGGCAGTTTGGCATTTCCTCAAAAAGCTGAACATAGAAATTTCACATGACCCAGGTATTCCACTGCTTGGAATATATCCTGAGAAAATTAAAACTGAGGCACAAATGGAGACTTGTACACCAATGTTCATAGCAGCATTATTCACCATCACAAGAACATGGACACAGCCCAAATGTCTAACCACCATGGAATGGATTGAGAAAGTATACATTCACACAATGGAATATTATGCAGCATGAAGGAGTAATGATTTTGTAAATTATTCCCTAACATGGGAGAGACTGGAGAGCCTTATGCTAAGTGAACTAACTCAGTCTCATAAAGACAAATACTGTATAAGATAATTTTTTTTTTTAGAACGAGTACGAGGATCCAAGGAGGAGCAGGGGTCTTAATGACAGGGTCACACAATGTGATGGGTGGAGGGAGTGGTGGGTAAAGGAAAGGGGAAAGATCTGATGTGAAAAACAATGTTTACGAACTTTGTAAGTAAAATAAATAAATAAATAAACATTACTCTAAGTGATGGCTACAAATTGAAATAAACAAAAGGACAAAAAAATTACTCTTCTCATAGTTTTGGAGGTTAAGAGTCTAAATTCAGAGTGGTGGTAGCATTTTCCTTCTGAAGGCTTGGAGGTAAGATTCTTGTGTCTCCCAGCTTCTTGATGTCTCAAACGATTTTTGACAGGTAGATGCTTCTTGACATGGCCATCTTTTGCCAGTTTCTTCGCATCTGCTCTTCTCTTTTATAAGATTCACCTCAGTTTGGATTAAGGCCTACTCTAGTGTGACATTATTTGTAATAATCTTACAAAAATCCTATGCAAACCAGATCACCTTCACAAATACAAATGTCAACATAACTTGTTTAAGAGGACACTAACAGCTTTGGAGAAGAGTACTGAGTATCCTATGGACTGTTAAAAGAAAAAACAAGTTTTATCTTGGAGGAAGTGCAAGCAGGGTGCTCTTTAAAAAAGTATTTTAATTGTGATTTTAACAAACATACAGAGTCAAAGATGGGGAAACTATCTCACATACTTTTAGTATGTTGTCAGGATGAATTCAGTGCTTGGAAAAAGACATCAGGCTTGGAAATATACAGGAACAGAGAAAGACTTTCCATAGAATGGATTAACACAGTGACTAAAACAAAGGGCTCAAGCATGCTGCAGATTGTGAGGATTGGGCATGGAGCAGGACAGGGTAGGGTCAGATCTGTCATTAATAGATGTCTAGCAAGCAGAAAATGGGACATAGGGGCACAGGGCCATGAGCATCTTTCTGAAAGGGCCCGCAGGAGTGAGAATAGCACAGCCTCTCACTGCCTCAGAGCAGAAAGCCAATAAGGAGCCCATAGCCTAGCTGCATGGCGCCTCTAGAACCACACCTGCAGCAAGATGTTCATTTATTCATTGTTGACTCCTAGACCTTACTTAAAGTTGTAGTACCAAGAATGGAGTTTATTAGGGAAACAAGTTGGAGAGAGGGGAAGGAATATCTCTCAATACAAATCCAGGTTTCGTCCAACAATTCCAAGCCAGATTAACAGCAAAACACAATTCCTTAATTAGTAAAAGTTACGGTTCGGTTCAGTAGCACACATCTAAATCATCCAGCAAGGTTTGTTTCAGAGCAGTTATAAGTCAGCTTCTCCTTAATTATCTAGCAAGCACAGGAAAATCTTTAACAGTGGCCTCTATCTCAGGGCTCCTCTGATTACCCCTTGCCAATCTCTCCCCAGCAATGCTGTAGTCTCTTCACCACCATCACCAGGGTCTCACTCTCACCAGGGCCTCACTCCAGTCTCCCTTATGTCTTGCTTCTCTGTGCGATGCACTCTCTCTCTTATCCTAGTCCAGCAGACCTGGAGCCCTAGGGATCCCTCTTAGGCCCTGGAGACAGTGCAACACAGAATTGTCAGACTTAGATCTTGGGCTTCAGGAGAGGAGCCAAAGGACAGTGTGGGTCTGTAGAGGTTTCTGGGTAAAGAAGGCAGGCCAGTGGGTTTAGATGGTAGGAAGGCTGGAGCAGCAACTGGATAGGCCTGCAGATATGGAGCTATAGCTTGGCCATTTTTGTCTAGTCACAAGGTGTGTTTTCTTGAAAGTGATAGAAAGTGTTTAAAGGCCTGTCCCTTGATCCCTTTCCAGTTGGGAAAAATGGTGGTCATTATTATCTGCACAAAGAGAAAAAGAGAGAAAAGCACAAAGACTGTGATAGTCCACACAGAAACTCAGGGTCTCCTACCTCCCCACAGCGGTCCCACACCCTAACATCTACTCACCCCAGAGGTTACCTCGTGGTAAAGAAAAGAAACTATGAGAATTCATCTTTAATATTAAATGTGTTCAGTGAAATACGTAGCCTAGTTCCTTGACTGCTGCTTCCATTTGGATCCAACTAAAACAAAATAATTGGCAACTTCAATCTTTTTCCACCTATCAAGATGTTTTCTACTGGTTCAGAGATGAAAACTTTTGTTTTCTAATGTTGAGGTTTAACTTATACTGAAGACTGTTGTTGTTGTTATGTGCTGTCGAGTCTCCTGCAACTCATAGCAATCCTATGTACAACAGCCCTAAACCCTGCTCTATCCTGTGCCAATCTCACTGTCTCTGACACACCTACCCCCCATTATCCTAGTCACTGAATAAATCCACCTCACAGAGGGTCTTCCTCTGCTATGCTGTCGCAAACATGATGTCCTTCTCCAAGGAATAGTCTCTCCTTGCAACATGTCCAAATTATGTCAAAAGAAGCTTCAGAATTCTTGCCTCTAAGGAGTAGCTTGATTTAACCCTCTCTAGGACGAACCTGTTCATTTTCTTAGTAGTCCATGGTATATTCAAT
>NW_006399810.1:6245034-6247680 GCF_000299155.1 Elephantulus edwardii
TTTGTTTTGTTTTATTTTTGTGGTTTTAGGGTTTTTTTACAGTTTCACTTTCTTTTCTTATTTCAGAAATGTTTATTTCTTGAACTGTGAAAGATACTAGGAATTAAATTATAAATACAACACAGACTGACGACAGTCAGTCCAAAAATGTAAAGGGAGATTGAATTTCTCAGGACTGGTTTCAAGATTTCAAAATAGAGATAGGAGTTTCCCAGTTAGGGGAAGACATATTGATGAGAGGTATTCCCATGCGCAAAGGCATGGCTCTATGGAGAGCATTGTGTGTACTTGTAATTGCCCATTGTTTGGCATTGCTGAAATAGAGGTTATTGTTGGCAGTGAGTGGACTGTATTAGATGAGCATGGATAACTTAGACAGTACAAAGAAGACGCTTGAAGAAAGAACATCCCTTTCTCTGAGACCTGGTGACATGATTAGTCACTTTTCCCTGTGCTCCCATTGTATTTGCTTTTGGAGTCCATGGAGAGTCATGTTGGTAACCCAAAGATGGTGCTTTTCTGGGATTTTGAATCATCCAGCAGCTCTGTGGGAGAAGGATGGGCAATCTCCTCTGGTGCAACTCATAGCCTCCTTAACCCATTGGAGGGCTCAATCCACCATTGAGTGGGTCTCCAGAATGTTGTTGTGTTGTTATGGGCCATTGAGTCAGAACCAACTCATAGCCGACCCTTCAGCAAGTTTTCAGAGACTCCTAATCGCATGAGAGGAGAATGCTCATCTTTCTCCCAGAGAGTAGCTAATAAATTCAAACTGCATGTCCCTGGGTTGCCAATGCAGGTCCTTCCCCACTATTCTATCAGACCTCCCTACAGATTAAGTGTTGTTATTGTTAAGTGCCGTCGAGTCTCAGGCGACTCATGGTGACCCTATGAAGGAGAGTCCTCGATGCTTGGGTGTCTCTCATCCTCTCTCCAGGTTCATAGGGTTTCCAGAGGCAAGCCATTATGGAAGTGGATGCCACTCCTCAGTCCTCGATGCTTGGGTGTCTCTCATCCTCTCTCCAGGTTCATAGGGTTTCCAGAGGCAAGCTATTATGGAAGTGGATGCCACTCCTCATTCCAAGCTTGTTTTAATTGGGGAGCTCCACCCCACTCCTTGTCTACATTGGGTAACCAACCATTAATGCATTTGACACATCAGTGTCGCAGTGTTCAGCCTCACAGCAACTACAAGTGACCGCTGTACAGCAACTTGTCCACCAGGGCCTAGTGCCCTCAAACCTGCCAAGCCTCAAGAAGCCAGAGTCCGGATTCAGCTGACATTAAATCTCCCAAGACCCCAGGCGGGGCGTGAACTTTCAGAGTCTTACCAGCCCGGCACACCCAAATGCTGGCAAACTCCTTGCCCCAGACCCCCAGTTCATCTAGCCAATCGACTCTGCCAACCCCCACATGGGGCCAAAAGAACACCACAAGTGCCCAGAGCACTTGATTAAGTAGGTATGCCAAAATTATAAAACTCTGATGCACTTCTTTTCTCACTTTAAACCACACAATAGCTCTTTGTTCTGTTTCGAGGACTTCTTGGTCTGTGTACAGGTTCCACATGAATACAAGTAAATGTGCTGAGATTCACATTATTCTCAATGTATCCATAATTTATTGTGATCTACACAATTGAATACAGCAATGGACGTAAGCACGGTGAATTGTGAGGATCACACAGAGTCAGGCAAGATTCCCATCTATTGTACATAGGGCTGTTATGAATAGAAGTCCATTGGATGGAATCTAACAACAATACCAACAAAAAAGAAATCTGTTCTTCCTTCTTCTAGGATACATTTTGCCACTGATGTCCTGAGGGGCAGAAGGCAGAACTGTTTTTCCAAGTCATAAAGACGGTGAGTTTAGAGAGTTGAGGGTCCTAAGTACTTAGGGCTGGATCCGCAGGAAACAGACTAGGACTAGCATGAGAACATTTACTGAGTGGCTCAGAATCATTTGTGAAAGAGAAAGAAGTAGGAATAGACACAGTAGGCAGGGGCAAGAGATCTCAGGGGCTCTGCTCAGGGACAAGAGGCTGGGCTGTGACTTGCCGCTGCTGGAGTCAAATCCACACTGTCCCAGGAAGGTTATTTCTGGAGGTAGTACAGAGACTCAGTCCTCGGCACCCATACTCACCAGGTCCATCTGGGAGGAAAGGCACACTGGCAGGACCACAAGGAAACCATGCATTAGGCCTTCTGCAAAGAGGAAGTGAAACTATATTTACAGACAATATAATCCTCTACCCAGAAAATTCCAAAGTCTCAGCAAGGAAATTGCCACATTAATTGGCTGACTTGTCAAAATGACAGGATACAAGATCACCATGCAAAAATCAGTCTAATTCCTCTACTATAAAAAGAGAACTCAAAAAAAGAAAAACAGTACCTTTCATGATAATGACCCTAAAGATGAAATAATTGGTAATAAATCTACTAGAGACACAAAAGACCTGTACAAAGAAAACTATAAAACACTACTACAAGAAATTCCAAAAGACCTACACAAATGGGAGTATATACCATGTTGATGCATCAGAAAACTTAACTTTGTGGTAATATTACCAAAATCAGTACACAAATATAATGTAATTACAAATAGTATTATCCTTTTTTAAAGAGATGGAAAAAAGTAATC
>NW_006399810.1:6249300-6257485 GCF_000299155.1 Elephantulus edwardii
TCCTGATCACAGCCAGAGTCTTATCATGATTTATCATTTCATCTGGTCTTTGTCCTGGCTGCCCTTGAAACTATCAGGTTTCTCAGGGAGTGACTAGGTGTGGGGACAACTGCTATATCTTTCCTCCAATAAAGGGCAAACATGGCATAGGACCATTGTTGTAAAATTAGAAGAATAACTAGTAAGATGTGTATAAACGTCCAAAGGGGGAAACGTAGGGGGAACAGGAGATGGGGAGGGAAAAGGAAGCGTGGAAATCAGTAGGCTAGCAGAATTTAATGGGCAGATGGGGGGGGGGAGAGAAGAGGTGAAGCAATGGGAAAGATTTAATGGAGACTTGAAGAGATAGTGTAATAGTAGACAGATCAATAGTGGTTGATAGTGTAAAATACAGAGCATAGGAATGTTTCTATGAAGCAGGATATGGATGGGAGTTTGTGTAGAACACGACATACATTAATTAAATACAAGATAAATGAACTATTGTATGAAAACAAAAAAGAGAATGAGAAGGGAGGGGTGGAAAGAGAGAAGGAGAGATGATCTGGGATGGTGGAGATTGAGAGGAGACAGAATTGAGGGAAGATTACGGGGCCCTTGGGGGGATAGTGTGATAAAAGTCATTGATAGGTAGTAGTTAATTGCATGAATTACAGTGTACATGAGGGATTGTGTGGGTCACAATGTACATGGATTAAAATGCACTGTGTAAGGATGGTTATATGCAAATAATTTTTTTAAATGAGAGGGATAAAAAAATATATAAACAAACGAACACTGGTATTATAGATTTAGAAAGTGTTTAAGTCTGCCTTTGGCCAATATTTAATTCGTAGTACCCGAAAAGGGAAGATCTGTCCTAGAGATAAGCTTGTTAAAAGTAGAATCTGGATGTTGGGTATAGCCAAGGGGAAACATTGAGCTTCACCCAGTAGTCTGAGGAGATTTGCATTTGAATGAATTTGTGGACCCACACTGGACTGTTTATTGAAGAGATTCACACTTAAAAGAAGAGCAAACAGGAAAAAAGAAGGGAAAAGGGAAAAGAAAAAAAAAAGAGCCTGTCTTTATAACTGGAACAAGCTTTTTGGCTTCTGAGGCAGAGTAAAGTTGGCATCTATCAGAACCCACTTCCAAGACTTGAGGTTGGACTACGCTCACTCAGATCGGTCACTTGGATCCACAGGAGTGGAAGTCAGAGGAATACAACAATGGAGAAACAGACGGAGCTGGACATATTCCTTTAGCGCTGCCTACCATGGACTGCTAGGGAAACAAACAGATTCATCCTGGAAAGGGTTAAACCGGGTGGCTCCCTGTAGGCAAGGATTCTGAGGCTCTGTCTAATATACTTTGGACATGTTTTAAGGAGGGACTGGTCCTTGGAGAAGGACATCATGCTTGGTAGGGTGGAGGGACAGCACAGGAGGGAAAGGCCCTCTCTGAGGTGGATTGATTCAGAGACTGGGGTAATTGGGATGGGTGTGTCATAGGCAGTGCGATTGGCACAAGACAGAGCAGAGTTTAGGGCTGTTGTACATAGGGTCGCTATGAGTTGCAAGCAACTCGATGGCACATAACAACAACAACAACAACAAGCAGTCATAAATTTGTGGATGAGAAAGAAAAGGTTGGTGGCTTGAGGAACAGGGAGTTATGAGAAGGAGCCTTGGCTTGTTGACTTGATCCCATGTCTGGGTTAGGATTGAGTAAGGAGACCAAGAGGTCCAGAAAGCAGGGAGAAATGTGGAGTCCTGAGCTTGCAGCTGATGCTCTTTTAAACCTAGCCACAGATAACTGGGGATGAGTTGACCAGAACCCAACCAGATGAAGAGAAGATAATCCACACTGTGAGCTAGGTTTGATTGCTACAACCTGATGGCTTCCTCCAAACTTGATGGTGCTTAGGCATGTAAATGCTTGACGTTTCCAAGTTGAACAGATGACCCTTTAGAAAAAGGGATGTGCATGTTTCCTCAGAGTACAGGTTTGATAGGGCTGGACAAATTAGCAATTCACTATCTAAAAGGTGAATATTAGGTCATGAGACATGAAGTAGCTGGTTTACACACTTTCAGGAAAGTAGTTGTTGATGGGATAGTTGTAAGGGAGGGAACCTTCCCCTCAATATAAATGAACTAAATATAATGTAACTAAAGGACTGAATAGAATATAATATACATGCATTAAGTACAACGTATGCAAATGATAAAAATAATAACTTAAAAAAAGAAGAAAAGTAAGCTGAAGAAAAAAGAGAGCTATGACACAAATTAATATTCATCTTTATTGCATCATTATTCATAATCACATAGAGATGGAAACAACTCAAGTATTTGTCAACAGATAACTTGGATAAAGAAACTATGATATATTTACACAATGGAATACTATACAACATTGAAAGAAATGAATCTGAAACATTGCATACCATGGAAAAATCGGAAAGATACTATGCTGAGTGGAATAAGTCAGTCACAAAAGTCACTACCAAGATCACTACTTAAACAAACAAATAAAACCTAAAGGAAAATCTACACACAGAATCATTGTAGTGTAGTTACCAGGGAGGAGAAGGGAGAGAGGGGACCAAAAATAACTATCAGATAAAAGTAATTAATTTATTAGGATGGGTGAAGGGTTATAGAGAATAAAAGGATGACCAGACATTGTTGGTATTTTAACAAGTGGGGATTTTTTTGGGTTTTTTTTGTTTTGTTTTTTTTTTCAGTAAAAGGCAAAAGATTTATTCGATCTGAAGAGAAACAAGAGTATAACAAGTGTTATAAAACAAAATGAAAAAAAAAGTGTTATAAAACAAAATGTGTATGAAACACTATTTGAAAAACCAATGTTGCTATTGTATGCCATAAAGTTGAATACAACTCATTAGCAATTCTGTGAATCACAAATCTGAATCTTGTGCTGTCCTGTGCCATCCTCACCATCTTTGTAATACTTGAGCCCATTGTTACAATAATGGAGTCAATTCATCTTGTTGAAGTCTTTCTCTCTCACTGGCCTTCCACCTTTCTAGCATGGGGTCTTTTTCTAAGAACTGGTTCCTCCTGACAGCATAGCCAAAGTATGTAAGATGAAGTTTCGTCATTCTTGTCTCTAAGACGCATCCTGGTTTCATTTCCTCCAAGACAGATTCATTTGTCCTTTTGCAGCCCATAGGATGTTCAGTACTTTTCTCCAACACGACAATTCAATGATATTGATTCTTCTCTCATCCATATTCAGGGTCTAACTTTCAGATGCATACAAAGCTTTAGAACTTTCATTCAAATAACAATAAAAATGTATTTTCAAAAAATGCTCTGGTAGGGCCCTGACAGGAAAAGGGTCCAAATGTACATACTAGGGGAGCAGAGGTGGCCAGAGCCTGAAGTGAAGGGGCTCCTTGGTCTCTGGGACCCTAAGTGATACCTTGCCCTCAGTCCATCAGTAGACTCATAAAGACCTGTGAAATTGTGTGTAACAGCAAATGAGGAGGTTCAGAATCAAGTTATCACTGACACTCAGAATATACTAAGCAGAGTTGGCACTGAGATCTTGGGGCCTGTGAGGCGTTTGCCCACCTTTGTCAGTAGAAGCAGCAGGAGACAGATTGTGTCAGCTTAAACTGAGGCTAGGACTCCTTCTTTCAGAGTTCCAGAAAGAAAGAGCGTGCGTGGAGAGTATGGAGAAACAGGAAGGTGATAGCAGGTAAGAGCATGAGGAGAAAATTGACTTCCTACTGGTATGCAGCATTCATTCATTCAACACACCTGACATCTCTGATCCACTGAGCCTTGATCTAGGGCTGGAGATACTGACATAAACCAATCAGGGGCCCTGTGCCACCCTGGGACTTGCTTCCTTACAAGTAGATAGATAGTAAATAAGTAATAAATGAGTATGTTAAACAGTGAAACATCCTACTGAGAAAAATGAAATCAATAGAGAGTTGGTCACAGGAATTGCTCCTTATAAATAAGTGTCTGGAGTAAGTGACAGAGCAAGGTCAAGATGGAGATGGCAGCTGCTTGGAATATTTCAGAAAGAACAAGGAGACAAGCTGCTGAATAACTGGGAGGCAGGGATGCATGGAGAGTGGACAGAGAGGTCATCTGACATTCTGGAGGTGGCTGGATTACTGTGAGTACAAGGGGTAGGTAAATTATTACCAAAATTATTTGCTTCAGCAAGCTATTCAGAACCAAGGGGAAAGTTTTCAAAGTCCCATGAATTTTCATGTCAGAGGGGTTATAAGATGATTATGGAGATTCCAAGAAAGGGCCACCATGAATAACTGCCTGCTCCAAGAGCCAGCACCTGATGTTACTTACCCATGAAAGTATGTCCAGGTGTGGGATACCATGTGTGGGTGCTCAGGGGTGCTAGGTGCCCTGAATGCCAGCATGGGGCTCCGAGGCATCATGGGAGAAGCAGCAGGGGTTGCTGAGGAGATAGACTGTAAGTGATATCTCTGGGAACAGCTACCACCTGCTTGTGCTGCCTGCCACCTCATCCTCTCATGGCTGCCAGCCACCTTTGCTCCAGTTGGCTTCGGGCCACCAAGCACTCACATGGCCAAGCCGTCTGCTGGTAGTGTTTCCCAGAAGTTTTCATCTGTACTGCAGGACAATGTGGGTGATTATTCAGTTGATGTATACTGGGCCAATGATACAACTGAAGCCCTGATGACCTGGCACACCTGGATGTTCCTGATCTGGCAGCAGATTTCCCTCTGGGGTACCCCTTTCAGGTGTTAATCTTCCAGCTTAGTCCATGCCATAGATTCATTGTATTCAAATGATTTCATTCTGGAACTTGGTTCATTTAGAAACTCTCCCTGAACACCTGGTAAAAATGTAACTGTTCTGACTGGTAGATAGAGGAGGCCCACTCAGATCCTCTCCTTCTGACCCCCCCTCAAGCCCTGTCTCTGCTGAGTAGTTAGAGCTGGTTCTATATGCCCAGGAGAACCTGACGCTTTTGTGGAGAATTAAAAAATTCCTCTCCTTTCCAAGTACATATCCATGTGTATGCAAATTGCTTTGTACGAAAACAATCTTTCATAACAGGAAATACAGAAGTTGATATGATATTTCTGTGTCTCCTAATTTGCTATTGTTAGATATAATTGAGTCAAGTACGACCCATAGTGACACCATGAATAACAGATTTTATCCTGTCCTATCCTGTGCCATCCTCACACTTTCTGACACACAGGTGACCATTGTGGCAGTTACTGTGTCAATCCATCTGTTTGCCAATCTTTCTCTCCTTCTCTAGCCCTCTACCATTCTGAGCATCGTGTCTCTCTCCAAGTAATAGTCCCTCCTAGCAATATGCCAAAGTATGTAAGGCAAAGCCTCATCACCTTTGCCTCCAAAGAGCACTCTGGGTGCACTCTACCCAAAATATATTTGTCTATCACCTTTGCCTCCAAAGAGCACTCTGGGTGCACTCTTCCCAAAATATATTTGTCTGATTTGTTTGTTCTTTTGTCAGTCCATGGGATGTTCAGTGCTCTTCTCCAATATCATAGCTCAAAGGCATCAGTTCTTCTGTCATCCTTTTCAGATGCATAGCAAGTTATCAGAAAGACTATGGCCTGAATCAAATGCACCTTAATCCTCAAACTAACATCATTGTTCCTCAATAATTTGGAGAAGTCCCTAACTGTAGACTTTCCTAATATAATACATCTCTTGATTTCCTGACTGCTGGTAACAAGAGTGTTGATGGTGGATCCAAGTAAGATGAAGTTGTTGACAGTTCGAATCTTTTCTCCATCTCTCAGGATGTTGTCTATCAGTCCAATGGTGAGAATCATTGTTTTCTTGACATTGAGATGCAATCCATACTGAAGGCTGTATTCTTTGATTTTCTGCAGTAAATGCTTCAAGTTCTCTTCACTTTTAGCAAGCAAGGCATAATGCAGGTTATTGATGAGTCTATCTGGAATCCTGATGTCACATTCTTCTTTGTAGACTCCAACTTCTTGAATAATTTTCTTAGCACACAGATTGAATAGGTAGAGAGAGAATACAACCATGACATACTCCTTTCTTCATTTTAAACTGTGTAATGTTCCCTTGCTTTGTTTGCACAACAGCCTCTTGGTCTAGGTATAGACCTTAGATGAGCACAATTAAGTGCTCTGGAATTGCCATTCTTAGAGTTAGTCATACCTCATTATGATTCACTCTGTTAAATGCCTTTGCATAATTAATAAAATATAATACAGGCCTTCTTCGGGTATTGTTCACTTTCAGCCAGGATCCATCTGACATCAGCAATGATATCCCTGGTGCTATGGCTTCTTCTAAATTGTGCTTGAACTTCTGGCAGTTCCCTATCAATGTACTATTCTACCCATTTTTTAAGGATCTTCAGCGCTATTTTGCTTTAATGTGATATTAATGATATATTTCAATAGTTTTCATATTCTTTTGGATCACCTTTCTTGGGAATGGGAACAAATATTGACGTGTTTCCATCTGTTGGCCAGACAGCTGCCCTCTAAATTTCCTGACAGACTAATGAGTATATCCAGGACTACATCTGTTAATTGAAACAAGTCAATTGGTATCCCATCAACTCTTTGGGTCTTACTTTTTGCTAATGCCTTCAATGCAACTTCCACTTCCTCCTTCACTGCCATTAGCTTTTGCTTATATGAGACCTTCTAAAATTTTTCAGAATCTGTCAGTTCTTTTAAATACAATGATTCTGTGTATTTCCTCCAGTTTATGGTGGTGGTGTGTTTTTTTTAAATTTGATACTGCTTTATTTAAAAAGTTCAAATACATTGTTTTTCACACCGATTCTTTCTCATTTTCTTCACCACCACTCATCCATCAAATTGTACGACCCTGTGATTAACCATCCCCTTACCGCTGCTGTCTATCCTCACCCCTCTATTTCTAGCCCCCCCCCTTGGATCCTCATACTCATTCTACAATAATGTTTTTATACAATATTTGTCCTTATTGGACTGAGTTAGTTCATTCAGCATAATCCCTACAGCTTCTTTTGATGCTTTCTAGGCCATTCAATATATTGTCCATAGCATCCTTCAATATTGCAATTTGATGCCCAATTTTTTTTCCAGTTCTCTCAGCTTGAGAAATGCAGAGTGAGTTCCTCCCTTTTTGATCTTTAATTTCAGATCTCTGCACATTCCATTATACTTTGCTTTGTCATCTCAAGTTGTCCTTTGAAATCTTCTGTTCAGCTCTTTTACTTTGGTGTGTTTTCCCTTTGTTTTGGTTTCTCAATGCTCTAGTGCAATTTTCAGAGTCTCTTCTGACATCCATTTCCCCTTTCCTTTGTATTTCTAATGACCTTTTTGCTTTCTTCATAGATTATATCCTTGATATCATCCAACAACTTAGCCAGTCTTCAATTGTGTTCAATGCTTCAAACCCATCCTTAAGATGATTTTGAAATTCAGATGGAATAGATTCAAGATTATACTTTAGTTCTCATGAATTTATTTTAATTGTTCTCAGCCTCATTTTGAATTTGCACATGAGTGATTGATGGTCTGACACCCCGTCCACCCCAGCCGAGTTTTGACTGCCAATATTGAGCTTCTCCAACAGTTTTTTCCCCATAAATTTAGTCAATCTGGTTTGTATGAAGCCCATCAGGTGAAGGCCATGTGTAAATTTATCCTTTGTATCTTTAAAAAAGATATTTGCAATGAATAAATCATTAACTATACAAAATTCAGTCATTCTATTTCTACCTTCATTGCTATCACCAAGCTCATATTTTCCAACTACTCTTCTTTCTTCACTGTTTCCAACTTTTGCATTCCAGTCACGAGTTATCATTAATGCAACTTGATTGCATGTTTGGTCAATTTCAGACTGCAAGATTTGGTAAAAATTTTCAATTTCTTTCTCTTTGGCTCTAGATGTAAGAGCATATATTTGAGTAATAGTCATATTAATGGGTCTTCCTTGTATGTGTATGGGCTGGAAGTTGTGGGCTGGAAGCCTCTTGCTTAAACCAGTTAGGACCCAGAGGGCAGGGTTAAAAGTTGGTTGGGGCCTCCCTGAGAGATTTTTTTTAAGCAGTTGGATTCTGGAATGTAATTTGTTTTTATTCGAAGGTGTACCTGATCCAGGTTATGGCCTTCACAATTACGTGCTAGGCATTGGAGAGTTGGACAGTGACTAGG
>NW_006399810.1:6258605-6260002 GCF_000299155.1 Elephantulus edwardii
AAGAATGGTGTTGCATTCATAGCCAAAAAGTTAATTTCAAGTTCTATCCTGAAATGCAGTATTGTGAGTGATTGTCTATATGCATACAAGAGAAATTGTGTTTTCTATTAAGCCAGACATAGAGTTTTCCAAGTGTGAAGCAACGCCACTTCTCTTACTAAGTCAATTTTTGGAGGATCACAATAAAATACCATCTCACCTGAGTCACAATGGCCATGTTTAAAAAGACAGCAAGCAATAAACATCAGAGAAGATGTGGAAAAGTTGGAATTCTCATACACTGTTGGTGGGATTGTAAAATGATACAACCACTCTGGAAGGCAGTTTGGTGTTTCCTCAAAAAGCTGAACATAGAGATTCCATATGATCCAGCTCTTCCACTGCTAGGAATACACCCTGAGGAAAACAGAATGGAGACAAAATGGCAAGTTGTCCGCTATGTTCATAGCATAATTATTCACAATCGCAAGAAACAGCCCAAATAGCCATCAACAAATGAGTGGATTGAGTAATTGTAATACATTCATACAATAGAATACTAAGCAACACTCAGGAGCAATGATATTGAAAATTACAATATGGCATGGGAGAGACTAGAGAGCACTACATTGAGTGAACTAATTCAGTCTCATAAGGACATATTCTGCATGATTGTAAAAACAAAAGGATAACTAGTAAGATATGTATGGATATCCAAAGAGGGAAGGGGGGGCAAGGGGATTGAAGATTAAGAAGAGGAGGAAATCACAGTGGGTGGAAGGAGGGGTGAAGGAATTAGGAAAAATTCAGTGGATATCTGAAAAGACAGGGTTATAGTGGGCATAGATCAATGCTGATTGATTTTACTAGACACAGTGTGTGGAAATGATCGTATGAAACAATGTGAATAAAAAATGAAAACATTTAAGAATGGTTTATTACTGTTTTTAAATGAATTAATAGCTATTTTAATGTTCTCAGTTTTAATATGATAAAGTAATGGCAACCCACATAGGCAAATGCTTTTTGGGGTCCTTAACAGATTTTAAGCCTGTGAGAAGTTCCTGAGGACAAAATAGTGGGGAATATCTACTGCCCATAACTGCTCTCCCACTACTTCCAGCAAAACAATTTGTTTCACTTCTCAGAGCTCCTCAGAGAACAGAGGATCGGAAACACATCTGCTCACTACTATACAGGCACTAATTTATTGGTTTGTGTATAATAACTAGTTTACTTTGCATTTCCTTCATGTACATTGTGAGGTTTTTTCGTTTAATTAGTATTTATATTATTCACATACATTGTGTTTCATGCATTTATATTATGTTTTATACATTCCTTCATCTACATTATATTTTGTTCCATATAACAATCTTTTTAAAAATTAATTTTAATGAAAGTTTACAGAGACTTAG
>NW_006399810.1:6262017-6266315 GCF_000299155.1 Elephantulus edwardii
CATTGAATCTTTCCTGTTCCTTCACACCCACCCACCCATCCCTTTGCCTTGTTCCCCTTTACCGTTTGAACATTCATATACATCTTACTAGTTATCCTTCTATTTTTACAGTAATGATCTTAAGCAGTACATTTCCTTAGACTCAGCATGTGACTTAGTTCACTCAGCAAAATGCTTTCTAGACTCTCCATGTTATATGGTATTTTGTGAAGTCATAGTGTTTATTAAATCATTTAGGAAATGCCAATAGCAGTAGCAAAGCATAACAGGACAGCAAGCAACAAATGTTGGAGAGGATGTGGAGAGATTGGAACGCTCATACACTGAGGGTGGGATTGTAAAATTGTACAATCACTCTGGAAGGCAGTTTAGTGTTTCCTCAAAAAGCTGAACATCCAAGTCCCATATGTCTCGGATAATCCACTGCTAGGAATATAATCCAAGACAATGAGAACTGAGGCATGAAGGGAGATAAGAACACGTATGTTCATACTAGCATTATTCTCAATAGTGAGAAAACAGCAGGCACTCTTTTAAGCTCTTTACAAATGTTCATTCACTTGATCATCATTTAAAAGGAGGAGGTTGTTGTTAGGTACCAGTCAAATGTATTATAAATTGACTACAATTCAACTCCTTGTGATTCTATCAACAGCGAACATAAACTATTCTGTGTCTATTCTGTGTCATCCTTGCTATCTCTACCATATTAAAGTCTATTGTTGAAGTTGAGAATTGTCTTCTTTTTTGTTTACTATTTAATTTTTTCCAGTCTTTTCCCGGGGACTGGTGCCTTCTAACAACAAGACCAAAGTGTGTGAGATAACATCTCACCATCCTTTTCTCTAATGAGCTTTGGTTATTCCTTAGCACAGGGGGAGGTAGGTACTAGTATTATTTTCCATTTACTGATGAAGCTCAGAGAGATTAAGAATCTCTCTGAATTAGCAGTCAGGAAACCAAGGCAATGTTCAGAGTCCATGTTTTTACCCACTAGGCTAAGCTGCCTCAAAAACCCAGTTTTTACTTATGGATTCATGATAGTCCATGGATGAGAGAAAGTTATTGAAAGGTTTTTATTCTTCTGTTAACCTTATTTTTTGCCCAACTTTCAGATGCATAGGAAGCAACTGAAAATTCTATGGCTTGGATCAGGCAAACCTTAGTCTTTAACCTGACATCCTTGCTCTTTAGAACTTTGGAGAGGTCTTCAACAGCAGATTTTCCTCAATGATTTCTTGACTGCTGTTACCATGGGTGTGGAATCCAAGTAAAATGAAGGCATTGCCAACTTCAGTCTTTTTTCCATTTATCATGACGTTGCCTATTGATCAATTATTGAGAATTTTTGTTTCCTTGATATTGAGTTGTTATGTGCCATCAAGTCACCTGCAACTCATAATGACCCTGTGTACAACAGCCCTAAACCCTGCTCTATCCTGTGCCAATCTTATTGTCTCTGACACACCTATCCCCATTACCTCAGTGACTCAATCAGTTCATCTCATTGAGGGTCTTCCTCTCCTGTGCTGTCCCTCCATGCTCCCAAGCATGACATCCCTCTCCAAGGACTGATCCTGCCTTGCAACATGTCCAAAGTATGTCAGGTGATGCTTCAGAATCCTCGCCTGGCTTCAACCTCTCCAGGACAAACTTGTTTGTTCTCCTAGCAGTCCATGGTATATTCAATACTTTTCTCCAGCACCACAGCCAAAGGCATCAATTCTCTTTCTAACCAGCTTTCTGATGCGTAGCAAGTAACGTATAGACCATGGCCTGATACTGAGTAGTAATCTATACTCAAGATTGTAGTGTTTGATCTTCTGCAAAAAGTGCTTCAAACTTTCCTCACTTTCTGCAAGCAAGGTGATGTTATTTGCATGGCTCACGTTGTTGGTGAGTATTCCACCAAACTTGAAGCTACATTCTTCTTCATCTAGTTTATGGCTTTTTGAATGATCTGCTCAGCAAGCACATTGTATAGGCATGGGATAGGCTACAACCCAGTGAATACCTTTTCTGATTTTAAATCATGCAGTTCTCCCTTGCTTTGTTTGGGAAATTTGATCTAGGTATAGGTTTCACATGAGCATAATTAAGCGTTCTGGGATTACCATTCTTCTCAATGATTGCCATTATTTACTCTTATCATGCAAACATATCAACCACACAGCTGAATACCTTTTCATAGTTAATAAGACACAAGCAGACATCTTTCTGGTATTCTCTGCTTCCAGCAAAGATCCATCTCACATCAGCAAAGATATTCTTTGTTCCATAGTATCCTGTGAATTCAGCTACAATTTCTGGCAGTTTCCTGCAAATATACTTAGTGTTCCAGCCATTTTTAAACAATCTTCAACAAGATTTTATTTGCATGCAATATTAATTATATTATTTGGTAATTTCTTCAATTTGCTGAACAACCTTTTTAAGGAATGGAAACAAATATTGATCTCTTCTAGTCAGCTAATCAGATAGCTATCTTTTAAATTTCTTTGTATAGACTGGTGAGCATGTCTGGGGCATCTCCAGAGTATTTAAGAGCAACAATGTCAGTCTGGAGACTAAGGTGCACCCGATCCAGGCCATAATCTTTGCAATTTCTATGCATTAGAAAGCTGGACAGTGACTAGGGATGATAGAAGGAGAATTGATGCCTTTGAGCTGTGGTGCTGAAGAAGAGTGTTACATATACCATGGACTGCTAGGAAAACGACCAGGTTCATCCTAGAGAGGGTTAAACCAGCCTGATTCCTGGAGACAAGGATTCTGAAGCTCCATCAGACATACTTGGGGCATGTTGTAAGAAGGGACAAGTCCTTGGAGAGGGACATCATGCTTAGGAAAGTAGAACGACAGTTCAAAGGAGGAAGGCCCTGGGTGAGATGAATTGACTCAGTGACTGGGGTAATGAGGGTAGATGTGTCAGAGACAAAAAGGTTGGTTCAGGATAGAGCAGCATTCAAAGCTGTTGTACATAGGGTCACTATGAGTCACAAGTGATTTGACATCACATAACAGCAACAACAACAACAGGGCTACTCAAAGAGAATAGTGAAAGGTTGTCGTTATATGCCGTCAAGTCACTTGCGACTCATAGCAACCCTATGTACAACAGCCCTAAACTCTGCTCTGTCTTGTGCCAATTGCATCATCTCTGACACACCCATCATGATTACCCCAGTCACTGAATCAATCCACTTCATAGGCGGTCTTCCTCTCCTGTACTGTCCCTCCCAAGTATGACATCCCTCTCCAAGGACTGGTCCCTCCTTGCAACATGTCCAAAGTATGTCAGACAAAGCTTAAGAATCCTTGCCTTCAAGGTGCAGCCTGGTTTAACCCTCTCAAAGACGAACCTGTTCATTTTCTTAGTAGTCCACTATATATTCAATACTCTTCTCCAACACTACAGGGCAAAGGCATCAGTTCTCCCTCTATCCTCCCTAGTCATTGTCCAACTCTCTGATGCATAACAAGTGATTGCAAAGACCATGGCCTGTATCAGATGCGTCTTAGTCTCCAGAGTGACACCATTGCTCTTCAGTACTTTGGAGAGGTCCCTAACAGCAGCCTTTCCCATGGCAATACATCTTTTAATTTCCTGGCTACTGGTGCCAAGAGTATTGACTGTGGAGCCAAGCAAACTAAAGCTGTGAACAATCTCAATCTCTTCACTATCAATCCTGATGCTGCCAGTTGGTCCAGTGGTGAGAATCTTTGTCTTCTCGACATTGAACCTCAATCCATATTGAAGACTGCAGTCCTTGATCCTCTGCAGCAAGCACTTCAGGTCCTCCTCAGTTTCAGCAAGCAGGGTTGTGTCATCTGCATAACGCAGATTGTTTGTAGATCTTCCACCAGTCTTGACGCTACAATTCTCCTCATAGAGCCCAGCCTCTCTGATAATTTGTTCTGCATGCAGCTTGAAAAGGTATGGAGATGGGACACATCCCTGGCATACACCTTTTCCAATTTTGAACCATGCAGTGTTTCCTTGCTCTGTTCTGATGACTGCCTCTTGTTCCAAGTATAGGTTTCACATTAGCTCCATCAAGTGTTCTGGGATTCCCATTCTTCTTGGAGTCAGCCACAGCTGTTATGATCCACACAGTCAAATGCCTTTGCATAGTCAATGAAACACAGATATACATTCCTCTGATATTCCCTGCTTTCACGCTTTCTCCCATGCCAGGAGGACAATCACAATCACATAGATTCCCTCAGAGCTTCTTCTCCGCTTCCTAACTCTGCTGTTGTTGATTCCTTCCTTCCTTCCTTCCTTCCTTCCTTCC
>NW_006399810.1:6266415-6288636 GCF_000299155.1 Elephantulus edwardii
CTTCCCTCCTTCCCTCCTTCCTTCCTTCCCTCCCTCCTCTCTCTTTCTCTCTCTCTCCCTCCCTTTCTCTCTCTTTCCTCCCTCCTCCCTCCTCTCTCCTCTCCTCTCCTCTCTTTCTCCTCCCTCTTCCCTCCTCCCTCCTCTTTCTCTCTCCCCTCTCTTCTTTCTCTCTCTCTTTCTTTTCCACTATCCAAACCTCAGATTGCTGCTTTGCAGGTATAGTGAAGCAGAGGATATCCAACTGCTTGGGCCTGGGACTACGGGGCACATTCACATACAAGTCAAATAGACACACATTCCCTACCTTGAAGTTCTGGATGAGGGTAGAACAATCCTTTCTACACAAGCCTTTGGGTTAGTTGTGCAACTCTTGACCCACTAGGCCATCAGAGCTCCATGGAAATTTAGGAGAGAGACTATGAAATATTAACAGTTACTGAGCAATTTCTCTGAGCAGATCCTTTTGCTGACTGCATTCATTTTTCTCACAGCAGTTTCTGAGGGTTCTGAAGTTCTTTAATGAGCTTGTAAGCACCACTGGGTCTTTAACTATTAAATAGGGATAAAGGGTGTGTCAGTTCTTTCAACGTGGTAGAGCAGAATTCTAATGTTGAAATATCTGTGTCCAAAAGCCCACGTCTCACTCAACTCATGGCTAACACTCCAGCAGAGCTCAGGGATGCTTTAAATGGAATTGGAGAGATTGTCCATTTTTCTCCTGAGAAGCAGCTGATAGGTTCAAACAGTCTGAGAAGAACAAGAATGTGGTCTTGTTTGGAAATGGGATCTTTGCAAATGTAATTGAGCTAAGGATCTACAACTTGGATCAGCCTGCATTCACAGTGGTCCCTAAATCATCCTCCTCTTCTGAATCTAGCTTAGATTCTGGCATTTTCTTGTTAATGTCCAAGACCAACCATTTTAAATTTTTCTTTAGTAATATTTTGGTTAGATGTAATATTAATCATATTGTTTTATATTTTCTGCATTCTTTTTTTGTTTTACCTTAACGATCAGATTTCTTTGGAGAAATCGTAAAACTCACAACCCAAAGGAAAGGGATTTTACATTTCAAGATTTATCTCCCAGGTATTAAGTCTACAGATACAAATAATTTTCATAGAAGATATTTTTGTACAAATTTTACATGTATTCAGGAACTGGACATAAACCAATCCCTGTTTCTGTTTTAACAGGAGGTTCTGCATTCTCTAAAGTCACTTTTCTTTGAATAGTCACAATTGAGGATATCTTCTAGTCGCTGGCCAGATCTTCTAAATTTCTTGGCATAGGCTGCATCTGTTTGAGAAACTTCAATTGGCGTTCCGTTCATTCCTGAAGCTTTGTTTTTCACCAATGCCTTCAGTGCAGCTTGGACCTCTTCCTTTAAAACCATTGGTTCTTTACCATACGCTACTTCCGGAAATGGCTGAGCATCAGCCAATTTTTTTTTATATTCTCTCCACCTTTTTTTGCTGCCTCCTGCCTCATTCAATATTTGCTGATAGTACCCTCCACTATTGCTACTTGAGACGAGGATTATTTGTCTTCAGTTATTTCAGCTTGAGAAATGCTCAATGTGTTCTTCCCTTCTTTTGTTTTTCTAATTCTAGGTCTGTGCTCTTGGTTTTCTTAAGAAGTTCTTGGAAATATTTATTCAACTCTCCTAGGTCATCATTTCTTTCCTTTATTTTGGATTCTTTATGTTGAAAAGTTTCAGAGTCTTTTCTGGTATCCATTTTGGTTTTCTCTCTTTCCTGCAAATTTTAATAACTTCTTGCTTTCTTTATGGATGATGGCCTTTATGTTATCCCACTAATGTTTAAATATATTCTTGACGTGTTCTCTAAATTAAGGCAGGATATATTTAAGTTTATATTTGGTGTGCCATGGACTTGTTTCAATTCTCTTCAGCTTCAACTTGAAGTCACATAAGCGCAACTGACACTTAATTCTAGTGTCAGGGCCTGAGCATGTTCCAATTTATAATACTGAGCTTCTCCATCTGCTTTTCCACCAATTAAGTCAGTCTGATTCCTGTGTATTAAAAAAAAAAAGAGGTCTAGATGTACAGTTGTTGTTGTGTACCACTGAGTCGGAACTGACCCATAGCTGATCCTCCAGTGGGTTTTCAGAGGCAGTTAATCGCACAAAAGGAGATTGTCCATCCTGCTCCCGTAAAGCAGCTGGTGGATTCAAACTGTGTGCCTTTGGGATTGCAGTCTAGCTTCTTGCCACTAGGCCACCAGTGCTCGCTAGATGTATAGTAACTGTGTTCTTTTTTTAAAATAAACTATTTCTGATGAATAAGTCATTACTTATATAAAATTCTATCAAGAAATCTCTGGGATCATTTCTGTCACTAAGGCTATATTTGCAACTACCATTAATTCTTTGTTTCCAACTTTCGCATTCCACTCAGTAGAAATTGTCAATATATTTTTATTGAGTAGTCAAAATCTTCAGTTTCTTCAAATGTGACTTTAGCAGACGTGCATAAATTGGCACAGTAGTCATATTAACAGGACTTCCCTGTACACAGGTAGATATTATCCTAAGATTGACAGCACTGCACTAAAGGATAGATCTTGAAATGTTCCTTTTGAGAATTTTGGAATGTGATACCATTTCTCTTCAATTTTTCATTCCCAGCATCTTAGATCATATGACTGTCCACTTCATAGTGGCCAGTACCATTCCATTTCAGCTCACTACTGCCTCAGATACCAAATTTAACTTCCAGTTTCCCTAGGCTAAGGCCTTGCAAATTCCATGTCCTAACTACTAATGGATGTTTGTAGCTGATTTTCTTCATTTTGAGTCATGCATGCCCCATTAGCAAACGACAGCCCATGAGCACATGTACCCCATCCACATCATTAAGGAAGACTCAAGTTTGGGGAAAAGTCGTGTTTTGAGAACCTTCCAACCTGAGGGGCTTGTATTCTGGCACTCTATCAGACAATGTTCTGCTGCTATTCATACAGCTTTCACAGCAATTACTTCAGAAATGGACTGCCAAGCCTGTTCCTTAGTCTAAGCTCCATACTAATCTGTCTACCATGATATTTGAAATAACAGTAGTATAGCTTCTAGCATCTCAGCAACACAAAAATCACCGCAGTACAACAAGCTGACAGGCAAGTGATGGACTAGGATACTAGGAAGTGGAATACTGCATACAATGATTTTTCCAAAAACTTGAATCACAGAATGTTTCAGAAGATTAGATTAATCAGACTCATTCTTTTGCCCCTTGTGTTATTTTTAGGATTCAGACTTAACTCTTGTAAAACTGAATCATGACTATGTAATTGGAAATGTCTGAAATCTGCAAACAGCTTGTTTCTGGTTGATGCCATGTTCTCAACTCTCTTGTGGCAAGAGGGCAGCTCAGCCTGTGGAGCTGACACTTTGGAAGGCTTTGGTTCTGGGAGAGAAGACTTCCCCTGAGCCCTGTCAGACATCACAGCCCTTCTGGCAGCAGTCCTTGGTGGAAAAATTCTGCCAGTTTCTCTTTGTCTTGGGTTATCATGACACACAGGAGCCATTTGCACTTGGTGAAAGTAGAGACTGAAAAACAGCTTGGAGCCAAAGGCCCATCTTTCCCTGCAAGAACAAAAGCAAGTGAGCTCCAGAAATGTCACAGCATGGGAAAGTTCCATGGTTGGGTTGCCTTCAATCTAAAAGAAGCAAATCAAGTTCTTCTTCCTCCGTTTACATATCCCATTCAGGGCTATTGCCTCAGGTAATAAATCTTAAACTGGAATAAATTCTTTAGTATCTCCTTAAAATTTGTGCATGTCTTTGCAAAGCCTTTCCCACTCATTATTAGTTCTTCTAAGGTAAGCAACACTCACTTACTCGTGGTCTTCAAGTCAGAACCCACTCATACCTGACCCTCCAGTGGGTTATTGTTGTTGTTGTTATGGGCCGTCGAGTCACTTATGACTCATAGCAACCCTATGTACAATAGCTCTGAACCCTGCTCTATCCTGTGCCAACTTTACTGTCTCTGACACACCTATCCTCATTACCCCAGGCACTGAATCAATCCATGTCATCAAGGGTCTTCCTCTCCTGTGCTGTCCCTCCACCCTTCCAAGCATGACATTTCTCTCCAAGAACTGGTCCTTCCTTGCAACATGCACAAAATATGTCAGATGAAGCCTCAGAATCTTTGCCTCCAAGGAACAACCTGGTTTCACCCTTTCTTGGACAAACATGTTTTTTCCCCTAGCAGTCTATTCAATACCCTTCTCCAGCACCACAGCTCAAAGGCATCAATTCTCCTTCTATCATACCTAGTCATTGTCCAGCTCTCTGATGCATAGCAAGCAACTGTGAAGACTATGGTCTGAATCAGGTACACCTTAGTCTCCAGACTGACATCATTGCTCTTCAGTACTCTGGAGAGGTCCCTGACAGCTGGCTTTCCCAGTGCAATTCATCTCTTGATTTCTGGGCTGCTGGTACCAAAAGTGTTGACTGTGGAGCCAAGCAAACTAAAACTGTTAACACTCTCAATCTCTTCACCATCCATACTGATGCTGCCAATTGGCCCAGCAGTGAGAATCTTTTTTTCTTGATGTTGAACTTCAATTCAAATTGAAGGCTGCAGTCCTTGACTTCCTGCAGCAAGTGCTTCAGGTCCTCCTCAGTTTCAGCAAGCAGGTTTTGTTAGCTTCATAATGCAGGTTGTTAGAGGCTACAAATGTAGCATGAGAGCAGATTGCCCACCTTTCTCCCAAAGAGCAACTGGTGGACTCAAACTTCCTGCCTTTGAGTTGGCAGCACAACTCTTACTTTGTTGTTGTTGTTAGGTGCCGTCAGGTCGACTACGACTCATAGTATCTCTGTGAACAGCAGTCCTGAACCTTGTCCTCTCCTGCCCCATTCTCATCAACTCTCTGATATGCTCAGGCCCATTGTTATAGTCACTGTTGTCAATCCATCTTGTTGAAGGTCTTCTCTTTGGTCGACTCACTGTTCCCAGAATTACGTCTTTTTCCAAGGACTGATTCCTCCCAACAACATGCCCGAAGTAGGTGAGACAATGCTTCACCTTCCTTGCCTCTACCCACGAGGCTGGTCTTATTAGCTCCCTTTAACAGGCGAAGTGCCTTGCCCAGAGTCACACAGCTAACCGGAGAGATTTCTCTGCACTAATTTGGAAAATCAAAGGCCATTTTCAAGCTGAGGAACTCAGCAACCTGTATCCTGCACACAGAAAGCCAAAGAACAAGCGTCTGCTTCAAACCGGAATTCACATCTTTTCCTGCTTCCTTCCCTTTGGCTCCCCATTATCACAACTGTCACCTCTAAAACTCCTAGTCGACAATAGTCCTCATCATCATGTGGGTAGAGCTCCAGGGATTATTCCCCTGGAGCAAGGGAGCTTTGATGGCCTAGTGGTAAAATGCTACATTGTCAACTCAAAGGCAAATAGTTCAAATCCACCAGCTACTCCTCTCTGCAATTTATTGTCTCTGAAAACCCATTGAAGGGTCAGCTATGGTCAGTTCTGACTCCATGGTATCAACAGAGGATATCTGATGCATTGAATGTCGATCTGATCAGGTCCAGTGCCTAAAATGTTTTTCTAATAATTCAAACTTGCTTCTCAATGCTGATTATCTGTGAATTGTAACTCTTGGCAGTCTTTCATTTATTCATTTGTTGACCTAGTGGCAAGACGCTGTACTGCAATCCTGAAGGCAAGTGGTTCGAGTTCACCAGCTGCTCCAAAGGAGAAGGATTGGCAATCTCCTCCTGTGTGATTAACTGCTCCCAAAAATCCACCAGAGAGCCAGCTGCGGGTAGGTTCCAACCTGATGGTGCACAACACCGATAATGACAACAGTGTCTATTAGCAAGGACAGCCTGACCCTTCAGGGGACATGTTGGGGGTTGGCTCAGTGACTGACCTCAAGAGAAAAGCAGTGGGTGGGGACACTGAGTGTATCAGCAGTACTAGAGAGCAGCAGAGGGCTGCTAAGGTGACATTCCCAGCAAGGAGCCACCTGAGCGAATCTCCTATGAGGCTTCAGAGTGAGTGCCCTGGAAAGAGGTAGAGATCGTTGTTGTTGTTGTTGTTGTTGTTGTTTTTGTTAAGTGCTGTCCAGTCGCAGGTGACTCATAGCGACCCTATGAAGGAGAGTCCTCGATGCTTGGGTGACTTTCATCCTCTCTCCAGGCTCAAAGGGTTTCCGGAGGAAAGCTATTATGGAAGTGGATGCCACTCCTGCTTCCAAGCTTGTTTTAATCGGGGAGCCCCACCCCACACTGTCCACATTGGGTAACCAACTATTAACACATTTGACACATCATTGTCACAGTGTTCAGCCTCACAGCAACCACAAGTGACCGCGGTATGGCAAGTGGGCACACCAGGGCTATACGACCTAGAGGAATATTTGAACACAAACAGTGACAGGCCCGAGGGTGGGATTTGACTGAGGCCGTCTTAGGTGGAAAGGAAGGAAAGACCCAGAAGTGGCCACAGGAGTTGAGTTGCAGTGTGGGCGAGCCAAGGCTATTTCAGAACTAGGCATGTCTTCACAGACATGTCTTTCAGTAATTAGATACATTGGGTCAGACAGGTCTCTTCAAACAGGCAATTTCTAAAGGGGTTTACTGAGGACAGCAATCTTAGTAGCGTCGGGAGGGGAGATGCCTTCATTCCAGGAGGCATGTCTTCCTTCCAAGAGGGGTCTGATCAAGCATGGAGCATTGCAGGGAGAAGGAGCATTGTGACTGCTAACAGAGAGGGCTCCTTCCAGATTCCTATCTTCTGTGAGCACCTCAAGTTCACTTTCGCTAGATTTAGGTGAAAACTGTGGTCTTCAGAACTCCTGTTTTCTCCGGGCCTTGTCCACTAGAACTCTAACCAGCCATTGTGTTGCGGCCTGCCTCCCTGGCCCACTGCCCAGAGTCCCTTATTTCACTTCTCTCCTACCCCTACTATCTGGCCTCTGTTCTTTAGACACTTTCTAGTCTCCTACCCCAATCTCCTTACCCCGACCCCACTCACCTCACTCAGGAAGAGCTCTTTGTCTCCACTGTCGATAGAAAAAGAACCTTAGCTCTTTCTGAGGCTTTAATCAGCTAGAGTTGAGTTGGTTGAGTTTGATTCATGAAGATCCCAGAGGGTTTTCAATAGCCAGTTTTTTAAATTGATATTTTTATTATTTATATACATTGTGTTTTATTCATGTATGTTGTGTTTTATACAGTCTTTTATTTACATTATATTTCATTCACTTATATTCTAGGGACTTTTTTCCTTACAATTATCTTACTTAATAAGTACTTTTACTTTGGTAAAATTCACTGTTGATGGGAGTGTAAAATGGTGCAGCCACTATGCGGCAGTATGGCACTTTCTCAAAAAGTTGGAAATAGAAATACCATTTGGCACAGCAATTCCATTACCAGGAATATACCCCAAAGAGACCATAACTGACATCAAGCAGATATATGCACACCCATGTTTATCATGGCTTTATTCACAACCTAAGTGTCCATTAACAAATGAATGGATAAAGAAGCTGTGGTATATTCACACAATGGAATACTATGCTGCATTGAAAAACAAGGAACTCATGCAATATTATTCAAAATGGGTGATCCTGGAGGGCATTATGCTGAGTGAATTATCTCAGACACAAAAGGATAAATACTGCATAGTGCCACTGTTGTAAAACAGGACTGACATTGGGGTTGGGGGGAGACTGAAAAAGATGGGATAAATTATGTATACTGCATTGAAACAGATGAGGGAGAGAACTGTTTAAAAGGGATATATGATTAGGTATTATTTTTGTGACAGGAGTACAGAATGAAGGCTGCACAGTGGAGTGGACTTGGGGGGAGGGATTGTATAACAATGAAAGAATTTTTCTTTTACTTTTCAAAGAGAAGAATGAACTGGAGGGGAGGGGTGGGCAGGGAGAAATGTGCAACAATGAATGAATGGAAATAAAAATTTTAAAAAATCTGGAACATCATGCCTCATGCCCTAACATCCCCCTTTTAGAAAACCAATTTCTGATTTGCTCACCCTTATCAACCCAGTTCTCTGACGAAACAAGCATGTCCTTTTGCTGAAGAATCCTCTGTTCAACTTCGAACTTTTGAGCACCTGCATTTACAAGCAAAGACCAGTCCGGGCAAGCCATCAGGTTGTAGCAAATGACTCTAGCTCATAGCATTGGTCCTCTTCTCTTCATCTGGTTGGGTTCTAGTCAACTTATCTCCAGACAACCATGGAGTTCAAATAGGCATTGGCTGCAAGCTCAGGAGCCCACACTTCTCTCTGCATTCCAGATCTCTTGGTCTTGTCACTCAGCCAAGTCACCCAGCCAGGAGTCCTCACAGCACCTTGTTCCTCAAATAAAATGACTGGGTTTGGGTTTTGGTTTTTTGGGTTGGGTGTTTTTTTGTTAGTTTCTATTACTAAATCCTCTGTGAACTGGGTTGCTCTCACTGGAGCTAGTTGGGGTATTCTGACAAATCTCCTGGGTTCCAGAGCCTCCTAACCTGTCTTTGCCTTAGGCCATCTTGCAAACAACTAAAATGCACTGTTTTCATCACCTCAAAGCCTGTTTTAAAACTTTCAGTGGCATTTATTATAGATTAGATTGTGTCCTTCCTAAGTATGTGTTGAAAGAGTAACACGTATGTATTTGGTGGCGCAATGGTTTTAACTAGTAAGCTGCTAATTGAGAGGTCAGCAATTGGAACCCACCGTCTTCCCAGCAGGGGAAAAATAACTGGTAATGTGTTTCCACAAAAGTGATTGGTGTTGTTATGTGCTGTTGAGTTGACCATAACTCCCAGCGATCCCATGAATGACAGATCTGAACTCTGCCCTAACCTGTGCCATACTCACCATTTCTGATATACTCCAGCTCGTTGTTAGAATCACTTTGTCAGTCCATCTCTTGAGGGTCTTCCCCTCTTTCACTGACCCTCCACCTTTCCCAGCATGATGTCTTGTCCCAAGGACTGTCTCCTGACAACACGTCCTACGTATGTGAAACAAAAGTTCACCATCCTTGCCTCTAAGGAGCACACTGCTTCTTAGACAGATTTCTTCCAAGGCAGATTTGTTCTTCTGGCAGTTTATGGGATATTCAGTACTCTTCATCAGCATCCCAATTGATTCTTCTTTGGTCATCTTTATTCATTATCCAAATTGTAGGTGCGCAAGAAGTAATTTAAAAAAATATCATATCTTGGATTGGTTGCAGTTAGTCTGTTTGAACTAACATGATTGCTCTTTCATCTTTGGAGTGGTTTCTTGACAGCAGATTTTCCCAACTCAATGTATCTTTTTTATTTCTTGACTGTTGCAAACTTTTGTATTGATTGAGAATCCAAGCAAAATGCAAAAACTAAATACTTAATTCTTTATTCCATCTATCACGGCATTGCCTATTGGTCCAATGGTGAGGAGTTTCATTTGCTTGATGTTGGGATGGAATCAATATTGAAGACTACAGTCTTTTATCTTCTTCATTAAGAGCTTTAAGTCCTCTCCCTACAAACAAAGTTGTATCATCTGCATAATGCAGGTTGTTGGTGAGTCTTCCTCGAATCATGAAGCCACACTTTTTTCAAATTGTCCAGCTTCTTGAAAGATTTGCTCAGCATACCTATTGAATAGCTATAGAGAAAGGATACAATCCTGATGCAATCCTGATTTTATACCATGTAGTGTTCCCTTGTTCTGTTTAGACAACTACTTCTTACATAGTTTCAAATGAACACAATTAAATGTTCTGAGATTTCTATTCTTCTCAAAGTTGATCATTATTTGTTATGATCCACATAGTCAAATGCCTTTGCATAATCAATAAAACACAAGTATCTTTTTTCTATTCTTTGCTTTCTATCACAACCTTTTCTGGATCCAACTTGAATTTCTAGTGGTTTCTTGTTGATGTACTATTTCAACTACTTTTGAATTATCTTCATAAAGATTTTACTTGCATGTGACATTAATGATATGGCTCAATAATTTCCACATGCTGTTGGATCACCTTTTTTTTTGGAATGGAAACAGTCAACTGGCCAGGCTTTCAAATTTCCTTGGGATAGGCTACTTAGCACATTCAAGGTTGCATCTGTTTGTTGAAATATATCAGTTGGTAGTCCACAAATTCATGGGATCTTATGATTTCTCCAGTGCCTTCAGTGCAGCTTGAACTTTTCCCATTACCTTTGGTTTTTAATCATATTCTACTTCCTGAAGTGGTTCAGTATTGACCAATCCTTCTTGGTACAATGACTCTGTGTATCCCTTTCTTCTTTCAATGATGCTAGCAGTGAGGAGATCAAGAGACATTACTTTGGGCAAGTCCATTGTTGGGTATTTATCCAGATTACTGAGGAGCAATGCTATCATATTGAAGTCTAAAATGTGTCCTATTTAGGCCATGGTCTTTTGAATCATTTGCTGTGATTCTGAGAACTAGATGATTAATGAAAAAAACAGAAGAAGAATTAATGCATTTGAGCTGTGATATTGGAGAAGAGTATTTAACATCTCATGGGCTGTCAAAAGAACAAATGTATCTTGGAGAAGGTGAATCCAGTGTGCTCCTTGGAAGCAGAGATGGCAAAGCTTCATCTAACCTACTTTGAGCATATTGTTAGGAGGGGCCATTGTTAGGCAAGCTAACATCATGCTTGGAAAGCTGGAGGGTCAGTGAAAGACATGAAGACCCTCAACAAGATGGATTGACACTGTGAGTGCAGCAGTGAGCTCAAGTGTGTCGTTGATGATGAGAATGACAGAGGATAAGGGTTCAGATCTGTTGTTCATTCATAGGGTTGCTATAAGTCATACTCAACTCAATGGCACTAAACAGGAACTTGTAATATTGCTGTTATAGCAGCACTCAGTATCTGAGTTGGTAGGTAGTTGTACTGCCAACCCAGAGATGGGTTGTTCTAATCTACAGCCAGCTCCTCCATGGGTCAAAGATGGGCAATTTCCTCCCATGTAATTTGCAGCCTCTGAAAACCCACTGGAGGGTCAACTCTGAGTTGGTTCTGACTTAATAGAAATGAGTTGAGTCGTTGACTATGTGTCAGACATCTTATGGCATTTGTGACTTTTAGGGGAACAGATAATGAACAAAACGAGCCAAGTTCCCTGTACTTTGGAAACTGGCATTCCAGGGAAGGAACTACAGCACCATATAGTGAATATCATAAATTAAAAAATTACATTGCATGCTACAAAATGATAAGTGCTATGGGGGGAAAACAGGAAAGCAAAGTGGCAAGAGAACCCTGGCTTCCCACAAACCTATAGTGATGGTTCATTAGCTCGGTCCTACAATACACACAGCATAGTGAGGGACTTATACCCATACTATGATGGCAACTTAGTTTAGAAAGAATATTTAAGATTTCCATGCAGTTTTCTTGTTTCAGACTAAAGGGGCAAATAGAGTCAAGGTATTATGTTGAAAATTATTTGGTTATTCGAGTTAGTTTCTTGTGTTGTGGTGGACTTAATGAAAGAAATTTGGTTACTTAATTCAACATGCTTTGATAAATTTGGATAGGGAGGAACGAGTCAACCAGATAGTTCCTTCACTTAACCCCAGATCACTTTAAAAATAGAGCACCATCATATTCATGTGTTTCCTTCCAACCTCTTGTGATCTTTGTCATAAAGTAAAACCAAAACCAAACAAACCACATTAGTTTCAGTTTGAGTAAACTCCATGTCTTTCAGTGTAGAACTGTGCTCCAGAGGCATACAGTACGTGCTCAACATTACTGAATCATACTTTTGAACCCAGAAACTTCCCTTGTCTGACTGTCACCAAGAGGAGCCGTCATGGAGATGCCAGCCATCCCCCCAGATCAACCAGCTGACTTCCAGAGTGGAGGGAGACTCCAGTCCCCAAGCCTAGTGAAGAATTTTAAGCTAGCCCCTGGAGCAGGCTCCGCAGGCTCCACCCCACCTTTACTTACCCTTACTCTAAGAGTCAGGGCCCCCCCCCCAACCTTTGAAGGGCAAAAAGAACAGTAACACACAACAAAAAAAGACCCCAGAAACTCGGGCCAGCCTTTAATTGTTCTTGGTGAAACATTCTTCTAGGTCGTGTAACCCTGGTATGTCCACTTGCTGTACAGAGGTAACTCGTGGTTGCTGTGAAGCTGAACTCTATAAGACTGATGAGTCAAATGCGAGAATGTTTGCCCGTAGTGGACAGTGTTTGGCGGAGCTCCCAGATTAAAGCAAGCTTGGAAGCAGGAGTGGCATCCACTTCCACAATAGTTTGCCTCTGGAAATCCTATGAACCTGGAGAATGGACACAAGTTACACAGGTGTCCAGGACTTTCGTTCATAGGGTTGCTATAAGTCACCTACAACTCAATGGCACTTAACAAAAACAACAACTTTTGAACCTACAGAAATTTTTTTTTTAAAAAAAGCTTCAAACTCATTGCTGATGAGCAAGAACTGACTCACAGCTGACCCTCTAGAAGGTTTTGGGGTAGCTATAAATCACCTGGAAAGTGATAGTCTCCCTTTCTCCCACAAAACTGTATAATTCCCTATGGACTAGTCCTCTGGTGTACCCTTTTTCTGTTATTAAATAGATCAGAGGGGGAAACTATGTAAGACACAAACAAAAAATGACGTAAACTCATTGCCTACACATTTATAAACAATATCCAAAATACAGCACTCACTGGGTGACTAAATCAGAACTGCCTGGTTATCTCTTGGGAAGGAAGAGCTCTTCACACCCACATCACATCCCACACAGAACACCTGAGGAATGATGACCTCAGACTAAATAAAACACCCTTCCTCCTCCTCAGCACAAAGCAATCCAGTGACTAAGGTCTGAGGGGTTTTGTTCTTTGTCTTTCATGCCCTGAGAGTTACCCATCCATACGTGCTCATATTAAGATCATTGAGTTGGGGATTTGGGAGAATCTTGACTGCCCATAGGAAGGAGAGATACGCTTCTGCTATGCCTTCTATGGAACATCTTTGGGACAAAGTTAAGAACACACTGGTCAAGAGGCTTGGAAAATCATTGTTGATTAAGATCCACTGCCATCAATCATTTCCAGCTCTCAGTGATCTCCCATCAGGCTTCTGAAGCTGGAAGTTTTTGTGGGAAGAGATAACCTCATCCTTCTCCTGTAAAGTGCCTGCTCACAGCAGGGTATGCCTACTGACTTTTGTCTTGGCAGTCCAGCACACAATACTACAATACACAATACTGTGACATCAGGCTTTTATTATAGTTCTTTGTAGAGATAAATACTATGAGACATAATAGAGCAAGTCATTTGTTTGAAAAGTGTCTTTCAGTGTCAATAATAAATAAAACACTCCGCACTGTGCTTAGTGTTAGAATTCTGCTTTTCTTCTGTGGAGTTTCTTGGTGGAAATGGAAAGGAAGACTGGACTTGAAAACTGTATTTTGCTTCCAGCATTTGATGACTGGACGTAGAGATAAAAGAAGGTCTAGATTATGATGTTATGTGATGATCACATCACTTACCTGGGTACCAAAATGACTAGGGAAAGTATATATTTGACTTGTAATTTAATGATCCCAATTTGGAAAATGGAGGCGAGGGGGCACAACACAGAAGACATATTTTCAAATCTAAGATAGCACAGACTTCTTTAGAATAAAGAAATATTAAAGCTAAAACCAAGCTTATCACATTTGAGTCCAATCTGATTTATGATATCCCTTTATCAGGTTTCAGAGGCTGTAAATCTTGATGCAAAGACTGCCCATCTTTGATGGATCACCTGGTGGGTTTGAACTGATAACCTTTAGATTAGCGCTAGAACACATAAACTCACTATGCCACCAGGGCTTTTTCTACACATTTGAAGGACCTAAAACCCAGTTACAAAGAAATGTAACTGTTAGTGCAAAATAATATATCCCAGACTAACTACAAAGGAAGAAGGAGAAAGAATAAAGAGTTCATCTAAATGACATTGGATTAACCCTGCAAATCTCCCTGTCGGTGGCAAAGCCAGACTTTAAAGGACTTGGATTGGTGAGCGGGGAACCATTCCATAATTAAAAGGTCAGCCAACTGCCGTTGGGGTTAATTCCAACTCACAGTGTGTGTCAGAGTTGAACTGATTCTAAAAAAAGGTTTTCAGTGTCTGACTCTTGGGGTATAAACCGCCAGGCTTTCTTCTGAGGTACCTCAGGGTGGACTTGATTAGCCATTCGTATCACATTAGAACTCAACCAGTCGCCATTGAGTTCTCACAGGTGTCCTATAGGACAGATTAGAAACCCTATGGCATTTATTTACTAAGGCTGTAATCTTTACAGGAGCACATGGCTACATCTTTCTCACAATGAGCAGCTAGCTAGTGCACTTGAACCACCAAGTTTAGTATTAGCAGTTGAATGTCTAACTACTGCACCAACAGGACTCCCTTGTACCACACAGGGACTGAAAAATGGGGTGATGGGGCAGACCATCACTGCCAGGCCAGTTCTGACTCCGTTAGGTTCCTGAGGCCGTGAATCTTTCCTGGAGGAGAGTACCCTTTTCTCCCACAGAGAAGCTGGTGAATCCGAACTGCCAACCTTTTGGTTAGCAGCCCCATGTGTAACACACAATGAAATTGTTGTTGTACACCATCGAGTCAGAACAGACCCATAGCTGACTCTGGTGGGGTTTTGTTGTTTTTGTTGTTATGTGCCGTCGAGTCACCTGCAACTCATAGCGACCCTATGTACAACAGCCCTAAACTCTGCTCTGTCCTGTGCCAATCGCACCATCTCCGATACACCCATCCCGATTACCCCAGTCACTGAATCAATCCACCTCATAGAGGGCCTTCCCCTCCTGCGCTGTCCCTCCACCCTCCCAAGCATGATTGTCCTTTTCCAAGGACCGGTCTCTCCTTACAACATGTCCAAAGTATGTTAGACGGAGCCTCAGAATCCTTGCCTGCAAGGAGCCACCCGGTTTAACCCTTTCTAGGATGAATCTGTTTGTTTTCCTAGCAATCCATGGTACTCTCAATACTCTTCTCCAGCACCACAGCACAAAGGCATCAATTCTCCTTCTACCCTCCTTGGTCATTGTCCAACTCTCTGATGCATAACAAGTGATTACAAAGACCATGGCCTGTATCAGACGCACCTCAGTCTCCAGAGAGACACCATAGCTTTTCAGTACTTAATCGCACTGGAGATAGTCCATCTTTCTCTGAAGAGCAGCTGGTGGATTCAAACCTCATGCCTTTTGGATTGCATTGCAGTTTCTTAGCACTAGGCCACCAGAGCTCCCTCACTATGCCATTACAGCTTCTTAAAATAAGAAGACACTAACAAACACTCAGACGCAAGCATTAAGCTCTTTTATGGATTGAGTTGTGTCTCCCAAATCCATGTGTTGCCTTAACTGAGCCATGATTCTAAGTAGTTGGCAGTTATATGATGATGTGATAATTATCACGTACTAATTTCCTATGGTGTGATCAGCCAATCAGTTGTATGGGGATCAGGGTGGATGCAACACCCTAACCCAATGTAAGGAGAGTTTCCTTGCATCATCTTTTATCTTATAAAAGTTAAAACGTGAGAGAAGAGAAGAGAACAGAGAAGAGGAACTCACTGCTGCTCTGAAAAGCCAGGAGGAGAGTGTGTCCTTTGGACCTGGTGTCTTTGCAATGCGCATCTCCTAGACCCAGAAGATTAATTCCTAGACACATGGGTATCCTCATGGAATAACAGGCCCAAAGATGCTGAAAGGTGACAAGGACCTTACTCTGGATCAGACACAGATAGAGGCACCACTTCCCCCCACCTCCCACCTAGAGCTGGAACTCTGAATTCAGGCCTCTAACTTGCTGGGCTCTGGTGGCCTGGTAATAAGGAGTTTCACTGCCAACACAAAGGTAGGTAGTTCACATTCACCAGGGGCTTCTCAGGAGAAAGATGGGCAATCTCCTCCTACGCATTACAGTCTCTGACAACTCACTGGAGGTGTCAGCTATGAGTCGGTTCTGGCTTGATGGGCAATGAGCAAAACATCCTAAATGGTGAGAGAATAAATTTATGTTTTTAAAAACCTACCATTCACATTATTTATGTTACAGTAGCATTAGATAGCTAAGACACATCCTCAATCAGACATTTAGTTTTAAAAGAAAACAGAGAAAGAGACTTCCATGCACCGAGAAAAACTATTTCAAATCTTTCCCAGAAAGTGCCGTCCTATTTTCTCTCTGCTTCCCTCTAGGTAAGTAGTCCAAAATCTGATGTCAAAATGTTTACATAGCTCTAACAGTGAAGGTTAGTTTATTTAATTAAGGCAATCATTTCAAGCTGCCACTAGGAGTCTATTAGAGTCCAATCTTCTGCTGCCTTCCAAAACCCCAATCAGAGGGTCAGGCTCACCCTGCTGACCCTGGAGGCTATTTTTATCTGCTTGATCTTGGAGTGATTAGTAAAGGCAATTAAGCAGTCAGATCAAAGTTACAGGGCCATACCACGTTTTAGATGTTCTTTAACAACCCTGGAAGGATTTGCAGCAGAGGAAAAAAACCCCTAGAAGTGAAACCTGGTCATAAATAAACATCACCTGCTCACCAAAGAGCAAGAATCAGATGGCAGGGTGAGAAAGATGTTGGAAAAGACCACATGCTATCTCCAGGAGAAAAGAACGTGATGTCAGTAACAGAAGTCTCCTCAAGGGAGGGGATCTGGTGGTTGGGAGGAGAGGAACGAGGCTTCATTGTATTTATTCTCTGTGGTGCCAGTCCCATGGCATGCACCGGAAAAAATTAACATGTCAAGTGTTTACTAAAATATCACATTCTCCTGTCTAAATTCAGTAAGAGATGCCACATTTCTGGTTGTTTGCAGCAATAAACAGAAGGCATTTTGGCAGCGGGAAATGGGGGAGCTAAGTGTATATACATAATTTAATATAGTTTTAATATATTTATAATTTAAACACAGGTACATGTTATATGCTTCTGGTGTGTGTATATATCTATATATATACATATATAATATAGTTTAATATGTTTATACTTTACACACACAGACATGCTATGTGCTTCTGGGGATGTGTGTATACATACATATATAATTTAAGATATTTATCATTTTCACACACATACACATAATTTTAAAAGTTTCCTTTCTGTTTTTCCTTTGCTGTTTATGTTGGTTTTTGATGGGGACTCTCTCCCTCCTTGTTAAGTTGGAGGTCGGACACTGGCCCACTCCAGTCACACTGTTTTGCCTGTTTTGCACTGTCAGACCCCCACTATGACCTGATGTTCTCCCATTGTTCCACGCCATTGTCTCTCACAGATAGTTGTCTAATAAAATTTAAGTGTGTTTATCCAAGTTCTAGTGTCTACTTCTCAGAAGACCTAGGCTGCCACATGAGGAATCTGTCCTGAGAAGAAGACCATTGCTGTAGTGCCGGTGAGTTTGTAATTATGACCTGGGAAAGGAGTGACAGGATCAAGTGAGGGAGATTGTGCTGGGTTGAAAGTCGGCAGGATTCAGCAACAAAATGAATGTTAGACAGAGAAACCTCATGTCTTTATCCATTGGTTTGTAACCACAATTTGCTAGTGGGGTTGACTGTTACTGAGAGGTCATTATCAAGACTTTAATTTGCCTGGTTCAAAGCCCAAGACCCTGCTAATAAGAGCTCAGTAATTATCATGGATCACATGCTGGAAGTTTGCCAGTCAGTAAAGTTAATCAATATTTAATATTGTAAAGGGTATTACTAAAACAACTTCAAAATATAGATATATAACTTCAAAATATAGAAAAAAGTATTGTCATTACAGAGACACTCAGAGGCAACCACAGCAAATGCTTTTCAAGTTTTCTGTGGTAGCTATGCTTCTGGAAATTGCATTTTGGGGAACCAAATAATGATTGAAATTCACTGTGGAAAGCTTGCCATTTAGAAAAACCCCAAGGTGAGCGAATTCTTTAGAAATGCAGAAAGTTTTGGAATTCCAATGAGATGGCCTTGAGGAGAATGTGCGAGTGTTTGGGAGAGGGGAGGAAGACTAGGGTGCAATTGAAGAAGAAGGTGATTAAGGGTGAGGAAAGGGTTCTGGTCAGAGCAGCAGCATTCATGGAGAATCAATTGAGAAGGTGGAGTGGAGGGTGGAGGGAGAGCAATGTCTTGGATATGTAGAGGAGAAAAAAGATTGGGTTAATAGTTGTAATCAGATGCCCCGTGATATTGGAGAGTGACGCCTTAAAGTGAATAGAATTTTAAAGAAGCAGAGGCAAGGGCTGATTCCAAGATACAGAAGTGGCAGATAGAGAGCTATAAGGTCATAGAAGAACAGGACCTGGAGGAGCTTCCTATATGTCTGTTCAGAAGAAGAAACAGGCATCAAGAGGAATTGTTTGGGATGTTTATTGAAGACCTTACAGAAAAGAGGAAAGAGAGAATCTCTAACTCTACTGCATAATTTTGAAGCATAAAATCCTTGTTAGGTGTCATCAAGTTGACTCTGAATTACAGCAATCCTAAATACAACAGAACGAAATATTGGTCTATCTGCATTATCCTCACAGTCACTGCTCCCCTTGTTACAACTACTGCCAACGTGTTTGCTTGGGGGTTTCCTTTTTTTCACTGACCCTCTATTTTATACCAAGCATTCTGTCTTATTATGTCTTTCTCTAGATAACTGCCCCCTCCTGATAACATGGCCAATGTATGTGAGACAGTCTTACCATCTATGCACCTTTGTTACATTCTGTTGTACTTCTTCCAAGATTGATTTGTTCATTCTTCTGACAGTCTGCGGTATATTCAAAATCCTTGGTGAACAATTGAATTGCCACTAAAATTCAAAGGCACCAATTCTTCTTTGATTTCCTTACTCATTGTCCAATTTTCACATGTATATGTTGTTGTTGATGTTATGTGCCACTGAGTCAGCCCTCACTCAGAGCTGGCCTTCCAGCTATAAATTGCACACGGAGTTGTAAATTGCGCTGGAAGAGCCTATCTTTCTTCCAAGTGTGAAGCTTGTGGATTTGAACCTCTTGCCTTTGTGTTGGCAGTGCAACTCTTTACCCACTCGGCCACTAGAAAGAACTCTCTATAATATGCAAATCAAGGGAATGAAAATATAATGGCTTGAGTCAGGTGCACTTAGCCTTCAAAGTGGCATCTTTGCTCTTTAATATTTTAAAGAGATTCTTGACAACATATTGGCCTCATGTTTCTTGACTACTGTTTCTATGACTGTTGAATATGATCCCAGTTAAAATTAAATCCTGGGCAACTGCAATCTTTTCTTCATTTATAGTGAAATTATTTGTTAGTTGAGTTGTGAGAATTGTTTTTTTTTTATGTTGAGGTGTAATTCAGTGAAAGCTGTACTCTTTAAGCTTCATCAGTAAGTGTTTCAAGTCTTCTCCATCTTCTGCAAAGTTGTGTCTAACATATCAGAAATCATTAGAAGTCTTAAATCCTGATTATATATTGTTGTTCATATAGTCCAGCTTCTCTGATGATCTGTTCAACACAGAGATTGAACCGATATGGTAAAAGGATATAACCCTGGCCAGACTTTTCCTGATTTTAAACTTTGTATCCCCTTGTTCTGATCAAACTACTGCACCCTGGTGTATGCACAGGTTCTGCATGAGCACAATTAAATGTTCTGGAATCACTATTCTTCTCAATTGTCATGGATCCAACTGTGTTCTCCACACCTCCCAACATATATCTGTGCAATTATATAGTGTGGAAGCTAATCCTTATGATTTTACAGACTAAATAGTTGCAAGAGAACCAAGGGTGGAATTATCACATAGCCCAAATCCAATATACAGGGAGTTTCTGTAGGGTATGGCTTATAATACTTACTGTCTAAGAAGAGTTAAAAAGGGAGGGGAGTGAGTTGAGATGGAAAGATCTCAGTACCAACCAAGAAATAATCACCAGGAGTAGAGTATGTCCTTTTGGACCTGGGGACCTGCGCTAAGGATCTTCTTGACTGGAGAAGGCAAAGACATGTGGTTATCTCCAAGAAATGATGGGCCTACAGATGCAGAAGGAAATAAGGAACTTCCTCCAGAACTGACAGAGAATGAGAGGGTCTTCTCTTTGGACTTCTACTTTTTGTTCAAGCACTTCTGCTCATTTAGAGTTCTTAACAAGCTGTGGAAGCAAATGAAGATACTTTTGAGTAGAGGACAAGACTTTGTCCTCTTTATCAGGCAAAGCTGTAAGGTACCTAACAGGAAAACCTGCAGGTCAGCAAAAGGAAAACCCTTTGTGTGGCCAGTCATAAGATTAATGAGAAATGTGTTTCTTGTTAATATATTCCAGAATGTTGATCCTGGGGCATGCCTAAGCAAATCCTGGAAATGAAATGTATTTGTAAACAGTTAATAAGAGCTGGATCAAAACCATAATGTTTGTAGAAAAGAATTAGGAGTATGTTTGTGCTTTTGTAAAAGGAATTTCAAGAGTCATTCTGGAAACAAGTGTTCAGGTTTTTTTATCAAGATAAACACTGTATATATTGCTTGCTTGTTAGAAAATAAAGCACTTAAGTTTGTTGGAGCTCTAAGCAACTTTGTCTCTGTCTATTATTTCCAAAGCCTCTTAAATCCTTTTTCAGAAATCCCTATCTGTTGAGCTGGACTCAACAACTGGCCACCAGAGCTCTCTTATTAACATCATTGCTATTGTTGTTGTGTGCCATGGAGTCAGAACTGATTCATAGCTGACCTTCCAGTGGGTTTTCAGAGACACAGCCTTCTTCCATGGAGCAGCTAGTGGATTCCAATTGCATGCTTTTGGGGTTATAGCACAGCTTCTTGACACTAGGCCATCAGAGCCACTGTTGTCATGTTGTTATGTGCCATAGAGTTGGAATCGTTCCATAGCTGACCTTCCAGCTGTACTTCAGAGGCAGTTAGTTGCACAAGAGAAGACTGCCCATATTTCTCCCACAGAGCAGCTGACGGCCTCAAACTGCATGTCTTCAGGATCGCAGTACAGCTTCTTACCACTAGGCTACTGGAGCTCCCTAACATTATTAACATCAGAGGTTATAATTTGTAATATATGCAATAGTTACACTGTACCAAGAAGCATTACCACATTGGCAAACAATATTAAACATCACAGTGACCCTATTTGTAAACAGACTACCTGAAGATGCTATCAGTTAACAGGTGATCATCCTGGAGTAAGGTAGAGATAGCCCTAGTCTAATCTGAGTTAAATCCTTATAAAAATGATGAAAGATGCTGGAAGGACAACCATGTCAAATCCAAGGAACACCTGCATTGGCTTATAACATTTACAACTAAAATGCTGTCAGAATGTCATCAGTCAATGAGGGTGGAATACTGTCAGAATTTGGTTGGTCAAGTTAGGTGACTTGATTTCCAGAAAAGTTAAGCTTAAGTTTTAATAAAGTGTTAGGGACATTGCCCACTGAATGATAAGTATCATTTTGGTTTCACTTTAAAATTCCTCTTTCTGATTAAGCCCTTCAAAGAAGGTCTTTGATAAAGTCATGGTATCTCTTTTGTTTTCTCGTGGGTCTTTTCCTGTGTGTAGATTTGGTGACCTATATCTGACAATGATTTCTTATTTGTGGGTCCTTATACAACAGCTAAGGCTTCAGGCAGTATTAACTCTAAGCAGAGGGGTTGTTTGATTGATTAGTGGAGTTAACAGTGTATTTGAGAAATATTAGCTGGGTCATGCAGATCAAGGTTCCCTGGCTTGATTCTTATTACTCTAATGTGTGGGGTGGTGGTGAAGTAAATGGAAAAGATCCCGTGTGAAAAACAATGTATTCGAACTTTGTAAATAAATCAGTCTTAAAAAAAATTTTGTTTTAAATAAATAAGAACAGTTACTAGCACTAGTTAGAAGCACTAGTCTGTTGAGGGAATGGATGTTGATAGATTATATACAAATACATTGAAAATAATTTATAATATGTTGGGTCATTCCTCAGAAAACAATAATCATATTGAAATTGTAACTCCTATTTAGATTAAATAATATAAAAATATCTACTACATTACCTTAATAAGGAACCACTTCTTGTTGTTGTTATTATGTGCTGTCGAGTCACCTGCAACTCATAATGACCCTATGTACAACAGCCCTAAACCCTGCTCTGTCCTGTGCCAATCTTATTGTTTCTGACAT
>NW_006399810.1:6294414-6298184 GCF_000299155.1 Elephantulus edwardii
TACTCCTTTCCTGATTTTGAACCATACAGTGTTTCCTTGCTCTGTTTGGATGACTGCTTCCTGGTCCAAGTATAGGTTTCGTATTGGGATTTCCATTCTTCTCAAGGTTAGCCACAACATTTTGTGATCCACAAAAAATTTGTGAGTCAAATACAAATGTTTTTGCTAGTCAATGAAACACAGTTAGACATTCCTCTGGTACTCTTTGCTTTCAGCCAAGTTCCATCTGACATGGCGATAATGTTTCTAGTGCCAGTGTCTTTTCCAAATCCAGCTTGTATTTCTGATAGTTCACTGTCAATTTACCGTTTCAGTTATTTTTAATACTAGTTTATTTTTAAAATCCTAATACATTGTTTTCCAGACTGGATTCTTTCCATTTCCCTCTCCGCCCCTCCGCAACCATCAAATTGTACAACCCCATGGTTAGTCTCCCCCATCCCCTGCACATCCTCATCCCTCTGCTTCCACCCTCCCCCCTTGGATCCTCATACTCATGTTACAATAGCAGTTTTATACAATATTTGTCCTTGTGGGCCTGAGTTAGTTCACTCAGCATAATGATCTCCAATCCATCCAACTTAGGCAATAATTTACAAAATCATTGCTCCTGTGTACTGCATAGTATTCCTTTGTGTGAATGTATAATAGTTTCTCAATCCATCTGATTAGTGTTAGACATCTGGGCTGTTTCCATGTTCTTGCAATGGTGACTAATGCTGCTATGAACATTGGTGTAGAAGTCTTCAGGCCTGCCTTTAATTGTTCTTGGTGAAACATTCTTCTAGGTCATGTAACCCTGGTCTGTCCACCTTTTGTACAGAGGTAACTCGTGGTTGCTGTGAAGCTGAATACTGTGACACTGATGAGCCAAATGCGAGAATGGTTACCCATGGTGGACAGTTTTTGGTGGAGTTCCCCGATTAAAACAAGCTTGGAAGCAGGAGTGGCATCTACTTCCATAATAGCTTGCCTCAGGAAACCCTATGAACCAGGAGAAAGGACGAAAGTTATATAGGAGATGTCCAGGACTTTCATTCATAGGGTTGCTATGAGTCACCTGCGACTCAAAGACACTTAACAACAATACAACAACATGTTATAAGGGTTCCTTGTAACAGTGCCTAGTATACATAAGAAGATAATAATTCTCCATAATAGCATGCTAATTAAATATCAATACTATATCAAGATGACCAAGTTTCTAAACATTAAAATATTTTTAAAAATTTCATAGTTAAATTGTGTGGCTTCCTAGTTAAAAATATGAACCAAACGTGTTTTAGTCAATTCTAACAGTGAATTCCCATTGTTTCTTTCTTTTTTATTCTAATTTTCTTTTAAAAAATACTATTTGTGATTTGAGGGAGAACAGGTTTGGTCTTCCATTCAACCATTCATAAATCACACACTGTAACCACAATTTTAGCAAGAGCAGACTGCCTCGTGTCTTCTCCACAGAGTGGCTAAAGAGACTGTGTTGCCAATCTTTTGGTTACCATCCCCAGACTTAGCCTAGCCTTGTCTTTCAAATCACAGTGTACACTACTAATCATGCAAAATTTCAACATGGAGGCACTTCATATGATTTGGCAGCATGCCTTATGCAACTCAAACACATTAACTAAGCCTTTTCCTAGCTCTTTTCTCCTACAAAGCAGGAGCAAATCTTTTGTGGATTGTCATGAAGTTTCTGAACCATTAGGAGTTTATCAAAAGTCACTGAAAATCAATATTGGCTAGCTCTTTAATCAAAACAATAATAAAATATTTTAAAAGTTAAAAAGTTAGCTTGTTTAAAAAGCCATTAGTTTGATTTTCAAGTATATGACATACCTGACTTATTGCCTTTTAGGAATATTAAATGGAAGTTAACTCTTTATCACCTTTGGTTCAGTAATTAAGGAAAATATCACTTTAAGAGCATGAAGCTATATTTCTTATATATTCTTTTTTTTAATGGGAGTTCTATTAAAAACTGCATAAATTTGCCACACAAGGAAAAATTTTGATCATATTAAGAAATCTTTTTTATAGAACTTTCCCCTTATCATGTATTTTTTACAATAAATCTTTTTTACGGAGCAAACCCAAAAATACTTACTAGAAAAAAATAACTCTTTCTATGGGGAGCTTGGGTGACCTACTGCCAAGGCCCTGAGCTGCAATACCAAAGGCATGTAGTTCAAGGCCACCGGCTGCTTCATGGGAGAGGAGGGACAGCTATGGGTCAGTTCCAACTCTATGGTACAACACTATATATAATATATCCTTTAGCAGCATAAAAAAACCCCAAAGTTTAAATTGTTTTACTTGTATAAGAGTTAAAATCAGGAGCACTTGGTATGTAAATAGAGCAATCTGAAAGCAAAGTGTTTAACTTTATTTTCAAGTCTTGACATGAATTCAACATCTGTTAGATTTTAAAAGCTGCGCTTTCTACTAGCAGTTCTTCTAATCATGTTCTTTCAATCATCTAGCCATCTATCCTAAAAGAGACATTCCTTCTCTCTGAGACCTAGCTGGTACAGGACATCACAATCTATTCCCAAATAGTCTTTCTACTCTAGTCAAACACATGCAAGCTGGTGATGCTTTAAAGGTCTTAACATGCAGCGTTATCAAGAAATCTTTACAATGGACCCTCCAAAACAGATATGATAGAGGGAGCAACTTTAATTACAAGTTACCTGAAAAACCTGTCCAGCCATAACCTGTCCTGCCATTGTCCTGTGACTGTAGTGTATAAATCAAGGGCATGGACCTTTAACCAATTAAGTAATCACACTTCTGTGTTTTCCAGCTGTTGGTACTATGGTAGGTGCCACCCAGTCAGCTCTAATGCATACAATCCCCACGTACACAGCAGAATGAAATCCTGCCATCACTGTGGAGCCAGCCTTGCCCCCTCTGCCATGCTTAAGCACGCTGGAAAGCCATCTCCTTGAGATGCTTTCTCTTCACCATTGACACCCTAGTTTTCCAAGCACAGTGTCTTTTTTCCAAGAATTGGCCCATCCGGATAACACACCTAAGTAGGTAAGAAGTCGTACAATCTTTGCTCCTGAAGAGCTCTCTACTCAGACAGCGCTTCTCCCAACACAGGTTTCTTTCTTCTTTTGTTCATTCACGATATTCTTTGCTAACATCACATTTCCCTGCTAAATCCTGCTTTTAACTATCTTACTTTTAACTTCCCTGCCAGTTATGATTCTATAACTTTTCATATCGCCTCCAACTATACAATCTTCTTTATTTCTCATTGTCCAGCAGAGCAGCTATTTTCACTCTATGAGCATAAGCATCTTCCAGGTCCAGATGGTTTCTATCTCCCAATTAAAACTTTTTGCTTTTACTTTAAACAGACTCACAGTGTTGTTCTATAGAAAATCCAATTTAATATCAGAAAGTTACTTCAAAATCTTCACGTTCTGTTTAAGCTTATGCTCAAGCACTGATTGCTGTCAAGTCATAAAAACCCTCTAGCAAGTTTTCAGAAGCTGTAAGTCACACAGGAGGTTGCCTATTTTTTTTTTTCACCCCAAGCAGTGACTGGTGAATTCAAACTTCCATCCTTTGGGTTGGCAGTTGTACCATAAAGCATAATCAGTGTTGAAGTCAAGTTCATTTAAATAGTCTACATTTTCATTCAAATTTTTACATTTTTTCCAGTATTTTTTGGCCTTTCAAGACTTTCATCAACTTATTTGTGAGTAAAAGTGTTTGACTGTGTGGACCATAAGAAACTGTGGCTGACTCTGAGAAGAATG
>NW_006399810.1:6299094-6313535 GCF_000299155.1 Elephantulus edwardii
TGTTGTACATAGGGTGGCTATGAGTTGCAAGCGACTCAATGGCACATAACAACAACAACATTTGTGAGTAAAAAGTCACCATTCCATGAACCATTTCATTGAAATGGATATAACCTTAAATCAATTGGTAAGAATGGAAATATTTCCTCAGGCAATTTCAAATGTGTTTCATTGTGATTTTTACCTTTTAACTTTTAAAAATTTATCTGCAAGAGAGAGGATATATTCACAGGTCTTTAATGTAAAGGGTCTATTCAATTTTTCATAACAACTACTAACACGATTTTTCCTGTCTTAACCTCATTGATGTCAACTTTACTTACCCTGATTTTTTAACATCTTTAAAGAATTTCATTCTGTTGGAGGGTTCCATTGATCCTCTCTTTCTCATTCTCCTGGTACTTAGTTTAGTCTTTCATCCTCTTTTACTAAAAACAACTCAAAATTACCAAAGCTCTTTAGCAATTTTGAAAATGAACCCATCAGACAAGTCATTTCTTTTCCATGTAGGTTTTGTCAACTGCTTCTCTTTATCTCTTCTTCAGTACAAAATAAGTTCTTTTTTCCACAACAAAGTGCATCCCATACTTAATCTAGCCCAAACTGCAGATTTTGTTAACTGCCTTTAGGTTGAAATAGTTGTGTGTTAACTGGCTTTATGTTAACACAGAACAAAATATAAAAACATTTGTCATTATTTCTTGAAACATAATCAAAATAAAATAACCTCACTGATGTCAAATTGGTTCCAATTCAAAGTCACCTTCCATTAGATTTGGAAGAGTCTGCAAATGTTAATGAGAGGAGACATTGCCACAGAGCTGCCAGCACACCACCTCATTGACTGTGCCATGAGAGCTCCTCCTTGGCAATTTAAGAACTATTTAATTTATTTAGTGCTTCTTTATAAGAAATAGAATGATCTAAATTGATAAGACACCTAGAATTGGAGAATAAAAAGAGAATAACTCACATGACTTTTATAAAAATTGAAAGACTAAAAAAATAAATCCAGGCTCAAGTTGCAATACTGAGAGATGTTATGGGCATAATCTTGAATGGTTCAGGAAGCATCAAAGGAAGATGCAGAGAGTAAACAAAGTTACTTGGCCAATAGTGAAATATTTCAGGAAGTATATGATCAAGAGTTCATGGTGATGAAGGAAGAAGTCCAAGCTGCAATGAGGCATTGGCAAAAAATAAGGCCCCAAGAATTAATTGGATACCAATTGACATGTTTCAAATGGCAGATGCAGCCTTCACCAAGATGTACTCACCAATCTGTGAAAGGAAATTTGGAGGACAGCTGTTTGGCCAACTGTCTAGAAGAAATCTTTGTTGACATTTCCAGTAAAAAGGATCTAGCATAATGTGGAATTTATTGATCAATATCATTAATATCATAAGTAAGCAAAATAATGCTGAAGATATTTTAAAAATGCCGAGACCCTGGGCTGTACGAGGAGGAATGTGGTATCTGGATTGGTGGAAGAATCATCAACAACCTGCATTACGCAGATGACACAACCCTGCTTGCTGAAACTGAGGAGGACCTGAAGCGCTTGCTGCAGAAGGTGAAGGACTGCAGCCTCCTCTATGGATTGAAACTCAACATCAAAAAAACAAAGATTCTCACCACTGGGCCAATTGGCAGCATCAGTACGGATGGTGAAAAGATTGAGATAGTTAACAGTTTTCGTTTACTTGGTTCCACAGTCAAAGCTCTTGGTAACAGCAGCCAGGAAATCAAGAGACGAATTTCACTGGGAAAGTCAGCTGTGAGGGACCTCTCAAGAGTACTGAAGAACAACGACGTCAGGCTGGAGTCTAAAGTGTGCCTGACCCAGGCTATAGTCTTCGCAATTACGTGCTATGCATCAGAGAGTTGGATAGTGAATAGGGATGATAGAAAGAGAATTGATGCCTTTGAGCTGGAGAAGAGTGCTGGAGAAGAGTGTTGAATATACCATGGACTGCTAGGAGAACAAACAGGTTTGCCCTGGAGAAGGTGAAGCTGGAATGCTCCTTGGAGTCAAGGATTCTGAAACTTGGTCTGACATACTTTGGAAATGTTGCAAGGAGGGACTGGTCCTTGGAGAGGGACATCATGTTTGGCAGAATGGAGGGGCAGCGCAGGAGAGGAAGACCTTCAATGAGATGGATCAATTCTGTGAGTAGAGTGGTGGGAATGAGTGCATTTGAGATGGCTAGGTTGGCACAGGATAGAACAGTATTTAGAGCTCTTGTACATAGGGTTGTTATGAGTTGCAAACGATTTGATGGCACATAACAACAACAATATAACAACAGTACTTAAAAAATACTGAACAGTACATGTACAGAGAACTGCCAGAAATTGAAGCTTGAGTTAGGAGAGGCCATGGCACCACAGATATCATCGACATCATTGCTGATGTCAGATGGATCCTGGCCGAAACAAAGAACACAAGGAAAAGATGTCTTTTTGCGCTTTATTGACATGCAAAGGCATTTATTTGACTGTTCATAATTAGTTATGGATAACACTGAGAAAATGGGAATTCCAAAACACTTATTTGTGCTCATGTGAAACCTTTACCTAAATCAGGAAGCTGTTGTGCAGAGAAGGGGGAGCATTACATGGTTTACAATTAAGAAAGGTGTACACCAGAGTTCTATCCTTTCTCTATACTTATTCAATCCATATGCTGAGCAAATTATACAAGAAGCTGGACCCTGTGAGAAAGAACATGGCATCAAAATTGGAGGAAGACTCATCATTAATGATTGATATGCAGATGACCCAACCTTGTTTGATGAACGTGAAGAGGATTTAAAGCATTATTGTAGAAGATCAAAGGAGGCAGCCTACAATATGGATTGCATCTCAATGTCAAGAAAATAAAAATTCCCACCCTTGGGCCAATAGGCAACATCATGATAGATGGAGAAAAGATTGAAACTGAATGACTTCATCTTATTTGGATCCACAATCAATACACTTGGTACCAGCAGTTAGGGGATCAGCAGATGTAAATGTACTGGAAAAGTCTGCATAAGGACTTCTCCAAATTATTGAAGAGCAATGATGTTAATTTGGGGAGTAAGGTACAACTGATCCAGATCATGCTCTTTTTTATGATTTGCTATGCATCCAAGTACTGGACAATGAATAAGTATTACAGAAGGAAAATGTGAACTGTGATGTTGGAGGAGAGTACTGAATATTCCGTGGGCTGCCGAAAGAACAGACAGATATGTCTTAGAGAATGTGCATCTGGGGAGTTTCTTGAAGGCAAGAATGGCAAAGCTTTCTCTCACATATTTTAGGTATGTTGTTAGGAAAGGCTATACCTTGGAGAAAGACATCATGTTTGGAAAGGTGGAGGGACAGTAAAAGAGAGAAAGATCCTCAACCAGGTGAATTGACACAGTGACTCCAGCAACAGGCTAGCTAGCTCAAGTGTGTCAAAGATTGTGAGGATGGCACAGGATAGGATAGGGTTCAGACCGTAGAGTTGTTATGAGTAATACTCAACTTAATGGCACCTAACAACAACAACAACAAATTGATAAGACCACTCAGAGGAAGGAAAACACTTTAAAAATTGTAGTTTCTAAAATAAAATTCTAGTTTCTGCAAATGAGTTGCTTTTACAAAACTAGTCATAGTGACGTGTTTCTTGAAGGCTTCACCAAGATGTCTTGAGTTATATCTGGAAACTTCTCTATAGTGACTACTCACTAAACCTGGTGTCATGGGTTCCAATTAAAAGTGATCTCGATCAGTGTCAATCTTTAAGGGAGGAGATAACTTATCTTTCTCCTTGGAAGCAGCTAGAGGATTTGAACCACCTACTTTTTTAGTTAGCAACCCAATAGGTAAGACACTACACCGCTGGGGCTTCTTCACAGTGACTACAGTAGTTTTGAATTGTTCTTAGTTTCATCCATTTTTAAGCATAAAGGTTGCTGGCATTCCTTGAATCCTATGATCTCACGTCTGCAAATAGCAGAAGGGGGCTAGATCACATCTGCCTTCGCCTCGAATAAAGCTTAGAGAAAAACTGCAAAAAGAGCAGGGTTCTTATCTGAGAGGAAACTTACTAGCTATTCTCCACAAGCAACACAGAGACATAGAACCCACACAGCTTTGCAAGCACTGCCAGATGAATCCTTGGAGTTCACAGGGTTGTAAGAGTGCTTTTCAGAACCCCAATTCTGATACTAAAACTGTTAAGAGAAATGTATCAATACTAAAATGAATCTATCATTAATCTAGTATCAGATGATGTTTGTTAGATCAGAAGACTGAAGAATGTTGTTGTTGTTGTTAACTGCTGTCGAGTCGTAGAGGACTCATAGCAACCCTATGAACAAAAGATCTGAGCACTGTTCATAGAGTTTCTGGAGACAAAGCTATTTCAGAAGTGGATGCTACTCCTACTTCCAAGCAGATTGTAACTTAAAAACATACATGGAAAAGTATCCCACCAAATGTTAGCAGTGACTGGATGTAACTGAGAAAACATGAAAGCTGCTTGTTGTTGTATAGTGTCATGTTGCTGGTTCTAACTCATAAGGAGCCTATGTACACAGAACAAACACTTCCTAGGTCTACAGCATCCTTAACACTCACTGACAACCACTGTCAATTTGCCTCATTGATGACCTTCTGTTCTTTTCCCAACCCTGTATTTTAACAAATATGATGTTTTTTCCTTTAGGGGTTGAGTCTTTCTGATGACATGTCCAAAGTATGTAATACTTCCTCCAAGGCTAACATATTTGTTCTTCTGGATGCCCATGGAATATTCACTATCCTTCACCAACACCACAATTTAAAGGCTTAAATTCCAATTCAGTGTTTTCTCTTCATTGTCCCACTTTCCCATGCATATGAGGCAATTTAAGGTATCTTGACTTGGATCAGATGCATCTCTATCTTCAAAATGACAGCCTTTTTCTCTTACACTTTAAAGAGTTTCTTTTTAAAAATTAGGACATACTCATATGAAAGTATACTAAAAGTGGAAGCAAAGAAGCTTGTTTGGTTTTTTCGTTTGTTTTTTTAAATTTTTTTTTTTTTACAAAGTTCAGTATATGTTGCATTTCACACTATTCTTCATTCACACTTTCATACAATCATTCTTTTGCATCATGTTTCATAAAATCAACCACCACTGGACCTTGCCCATCATTATGGGGACTTTTCACCCAGATCCTTCCCCTTTCCTTGCCCTCTCCCTCCACCCACCAAACTGTGCAACCTGCATGAGAGTGGAGCGGTGAGGATAAGTAGGGGCGAAACCACAGGGAAGCTTGTTTTTTTAATGTCCTGTACAATTCACAATTGAACCAGTGAATGTATCTCATTGGCTAATGAGGATGGCCTGATTTCTAGAAAAGCTAGGCTTTAGATTCAGTGATGACATGTTAGGGGTGTTGTCCACTAGACTGTCAATGCCATTTTGTCAATTGTATGATTTCTTTCACATTTCATTTCACAATACATATTAGATAATTCGGCATAATATAAAAAATATTTCTACTTCCATGTGTAGTTATTCTAAAGCCGTGGCAAGAAACATACAGAATTTCACCTAAAAAGTTTCATTAATAAGAGAGAAGTACTTAAATAAAGACAAATTGGAATAGCCTGCTTCCAGAAACTCTATGAACGTGGAGAAACGATGAAAGTTATACAATCGTTCAAGTCTTTCCTTTATAGGGTCACTATGAGTCTCCTACAACTCAACAGCACTTAACAACAATATAGAGCTATATTATACATTCTTTAGAGGTAGTATTTAAACAAGCAACCTACTAACATTGAGTAGATTACAACTGATGTTGATTCTTCATTCAGTTTGGGAGCCTGTGAATCTTGATAGGAGGAGACAGCATCAATTGAATTACTAACCCTTTGGTTAGAGATCCAATACTTAACCAACATCAGCAGAGTTCCTTTAAATGATATTTAGAACATGTATTGATTTTGTTGTTGTTATATGCTATCGAGTCAACTACAATTCATAGCAACCATGTGAACAACAGCTCTGAATCTTACTCTATTTTGAGCCAACTTCATTATCTCCAACACACGTGAGCCCATCGTTGCAGTCTATCTATCCATCTCACTGGAAATGAGAAGAGATTTTAAGTGGGAAAAGGTTAAAAAACTTTTATCTAAAACAAAAGAAGGAAAATGTTGACTTTATAAGTGTAAGTCAGAAGGAAGAAAGATTTCTTGAATGTTGTAATTTCCTTAATGGTTTTGAGAATAGCTAATTTCATTCCAAACCTCTGTTATGAAAACTACATTAGAGGTTATTTGCAACACATCATGGGTTACCAAACACCATTGTTTTTTTAATTACTGCCATAATAACCTTAACCCAAGCTTTAGGAGTTTATGAGATGTCAACACAACAATAGGACAATTACTAAAATTATTTACAGAGCAAGAAATCAAAAGCTTAACAAAGCCTCAAAGAGAAGGGCAGAAACGCTTGTTCCTGGCTGACCTGGACAGTAACATGGTGTTTCTGCTTTGACTACTGGAAATTCAAACAGCTTCATAGAGATTGTCATCAGAGGTAGGCAGAATAATGGTTCCTCAGAGATGTTCACCTCTGGTGTCCTCAGAGATATCCATTTCTGGTATTCCAGTTCTTAGGACCTATGAATATATTAGGTTACATGGCAAAAACGAAGTAAAGTAAAAAGGAAGTAAAATATAAACAGAATTAAGGTTGCTCATCAACTGAGTTTAAATGGGTAGATTATCCTAGATTATATAATTGAGTCCTCAGAAAATTCAAATTCATTACCATCGAGTCATAAACCAACTCCTAGTTGACCCTCCTGCAGATTTTTCAACTCAACAATTCAACTCCTGGCCGTTAAGTCAGAACAGACATATAGCTGACCCTCCAGCATGTTTTCAGAGGTTCTTAATTGAATGGGAGAACATTGGTCATCTTTTTTCCTAAGGAGCAGTTGGTGGATTTGAACCATATGTTTTTAGGTTGGCAGCACAATTCCCCATACACTAGGCCACCAGAGCTCCCCAGGTGGGCCCAGAGTAATCTTAAATTCCTTAAGCAGAAGAAGAGTCAGCGAGAGAGACATGGCAACAAAAAGCAGAATTAGAGATGTGCTGCTGCTGGTTTTGAAGTTGGAAGAGAAGGCCATTAGACAAGGAATGGAGGCAGGCTCTGCAAACTGAAAATGGCAAGAGATTCTCTCCTAGAGTCTCCACAAAGGTAGGTAGTCTTCCTATCAAGCCTGGTCAACACCTTTATTTTTGCCATGTGAGACCCATTTTTCACTTTTGATCTCCAGAACTTAAACATAATATGTTGTTGTTGTTGTATACCATCGAGTCAGAATTAACCCATAGTCGGTCCTCCAGTGGATTTTCTGAGACAGTTAATCAAACTGGAGGAGAGTGCTCATTCTTCTTCCACAGAGCAGCTGGTGGATTCAAACTGTGTGCCTTTGGGATTGCAGGGCAGCTTCTTAGCACTAGGCCACCAAAGCTCCTGGAAATAATGCATTGTTGTTGTTAGGTGCCATCAAGTAAAATATAACTCATAGAGACCCTATGAACAGCCAACCTGAACCTTGTACTATCCTGTGCCATCCTTACCATCTCTGACACATAGCCCATTGCTGGAGTCACTGAGTCAATCCATCTCACTGAGGGTTTTCCTCTCCTTTGATGACCCTCATTCAATCTTTCTAAGCATGATGTTCCTTTCCAAGGAATAGCTTCACCTAGCTCTGTGTCAAAAGTATATAAGATGAAGCTTCACCATCTTTGCTTCCAAGGAGCACTCTGGCTGCATTTTCTCCAAGTCATAATCTGTCTGTTCTTTCAGCAGTCCATGGGATATTCAGTACTCTCCTCCAACACCACAACACAAAGACATTAATTCTTCGGTCATCTTTATTCATTGTTCGGCTCTCTGATGCATAGCAGGTGATTGAGAAGATTGTGGCCTGAATCAGGCACACCTTAGCCTTCAAAATGACCTCATTACTCTTCAATATTTTGGAGAGGTTCCTGACAGGAGACTTGCCCAATGCAATGTTGTCCTTGTTATACGTCATCGAGTCTCTTGCAATTCATAGTAACCCTATGCACACTAGCTCTGAATTCTGTCCTATCCTGAGTCAGTTTCACCATCTCTAACACACCTACCCCATTACCCCAATTACTGTGTCAATCCATCTCTTTTAAGGTCTTCCCCTCGTGCGCTGTCCCTCCATTCTTCCAAAACATGATGTCCTTCTCCAAGGACTAGTCTCCTGATTTCCTGACTGCTGGTACCAAGAGTGTTGTTTGTTGATCCAAGTAAGATGAAATCATTGACAGCTTCTATCCTGTCTTTATCTATCATAATGTTGCCTGTTGGTCCTGTAGCAAGGACCTTTGTTTTCTTGATGTTAAAATGTAGTCCATACAGAAGACAGAAGTCCTTGATCTTCTGCAGCAAGTGTTTCTTATCCTCTTCACTTTCAGCAAGCAAAGTTATATCATGTGCATAACAAACATTGTTATTAAGCCATTGTTTGGGGTCATCTGTAACAGCTGCAAGGGGATTTCTGGTGGCATAAATCCATAGTGAGTAGTGCTGCAAACCCAAAAGGCCTGGCCCTCTGTGGTGGTTTGACTCCATCACCATCTCCATGGGAAGAGCAAGGGAATCCTCCTGCAGATTTTTTAATGTGCTTTGTTAATTCTCATCCTAGTATATGGCAATGATTGGAGTACTATTTGCTTTGATAGGTTTGGGTTTTTATTGGATCGTTGTGGGTTATGTGTGTGTGGTTTTTTGTTTGTTTTTTTTTTATTTTGGGTTTTTGTTGGGGTTTGTTTGTTTGTTTTGCTGAAGATGTGTTTGATGCCAGTTTGGCAGAAGCTAAACACAGTCATTTCTCTTGTTGTTATTGATGGTAGAAATTAGCACAGCCTTCAGAATATTTTCAAAGCACAAGCAGATTGTTGTTGTTTGTTGTTATGTGCCTTCGAGTCGTTTGCGACTCATAGCGACCCTATGTACAACAGCCATAAACCCTGCTCTATCCTGTGCCAATCTCATTGCCCCCAACACACCCATCCCGATTACCCCAGTCACTGAATCAATCCACCTCCTAGAGGGTCTTCCCTTCCTGCACTGTCCCTCTACTCTACCCAGCATGATGTCCCTCTCTAAAGACCTGTCTCTCCTTACAACATGTCCAAAGTATGTCAGACGAAGCCCCAGAATCCTTGCCTCCAAGGAGCACCCTGGTTTAACCCTCTCTACGATGAATCTGTTTGTTTTCCTGGCAGTCCATGGTACATTCAAGACTCTTCTCCAGCACCACAGCTCAAAGGCGTCAATTCTCCTTCTATCCTCCTTAGTCATTGTCCAACTCTCTGATGCATAACAAGTGATTGCAAAAACCATGGCCTTTATCAGGCGGACCTTAGTCTCCAGAGAGACACCGTTGCTCTTGAGTACTTTAGAGAGGTCCCTAACCGCAGACTTTCCCATCGCAATACATTTTTTTATTTCCTGGCTACTGGTGCCAAGAGTGTTGACCGTGGAGCCGAGCAAACTGAAGCTGTGAACAATCTCAATCTCTTCGCCATCCATCCTGATACTACCGATTGGTACAGTGGTGAGAATTTTTGTCTTCTTGACATTGAGCCTCAGTCCATATTGAAGGTTGCAGTCCTTGACCCTCTGCAGTAAGTGCATGAGGTCCTCCTCAGTTTCAGCGAGCAAGGTTGTGTCATCTGCATAACGCAGATTGTTGAAAGATCGTCCACCAGTCCTAACGCCATGCTTCTCCTCATAGAGCCCAGCCTCTCGGATAATCTGCTCTGCATACAGATTACTTAGTTGAAATAGAAGCACCTGTATATAGCTCAGTCTTCAGCAATTCCTTTGAGGTAATTGCCATCTTCAGGTTACAGATGAGTGAACAGGCTCAGAACAATCACATGATTTCAAAGCTGGTCAGGCAGGTAGAGAATTCAGATTTGGGTTTCTTGTTCCCAGATATTATACATTGTCCGTCCAGGCTGCATTCAGTGCCTCTCATCTACTAACATTTCAATTCTGATATTTTAAAAGTCGTTGTATAATTTATATATTTTTATTTCAACTCTTACATCATCAAAAATGCTAAAAAGTCAGCTGCAATTCAATTGTTGTCTAAATTAACACACATCCTGAAGTTACTGCAGCCCCAGATAAAGATAAATAGCCTAATAAAAGTAAGTCCAGATAACCCAAAAGACTTGCCTAAGTGCTTGAGGAGAAAGACTGTTGCCTGATACAAGTCATTTGCTGTTGGAATTTTTAGCCTGCCAGCAAAATAATTCTCTGGCATTTCACCAAAGAAATTCTTTTTTTATAATAATAACAGCAACAAAAATTCTTTCCTCAAGTAGCCTTCAACTTGGCATTGTCATTTTTATCAGTTAGCTCTGAATAGACTCTAATCCATGGTGCGTGACCTTTTGTACAGCCTAGCAAAGTTGTCTGGTCTGGGCTATCCTCATGGTCACTAATACATCCACTGTGTGTGTTGTGAGGGCTTTCCTACCTAGGAGCTTCTCTTAGTACTTTATTGGGCCATATTTTGTCTTGATTCATGACATTTTCATGACCTGATCCTTAGGAGAAGATTACCAAGTCTTGCTTCCTAGTCTTGGTCTGAAGGCTCTGCTGTGAAAGGTCCAGCATAGTGAGTCTGTTGGTATCAAAGATCAGTGACCGAGCTTCCAGCACCATGGTCACACACCAGTCACCACAATACAGCCAACTGGTGGCAGGATTATTGCATAAACTATCTAAATTCCTTAGTTTCTGCCTCTATTATGTTTGGCAATTAAATCACTTGATTAATAGTATCTGTGCTCATTTCATGGCTGATAAAATAGGAGATTAGTAAGTACTCTGCTTGGCAGGGAAACACAGTAAGTCTGACCTACACATGGAGTCCAAAACTAAGTCTACAAAACAGCAGTTGTGCTTGGGGCTTTATGAGACAAGTTCTTGTTTGTCAAAGTGGCATCCCATTAAGCATCTGGGTGGTGTTAAAGTGTGGATAATTAGAAGGAATGCTCAATCCATTAATGAGGCCAGGGAAGGTTAAGTGTTTCTTGACCTAGTTTACCTAAGTTTCTGTGACCTCTCAGCTCATCATTTCACCTGTCAAATAATGGGCTTCTTTCTTCACCTAGAGTTCAACTTGTTAGTTCTCAGAGAAATGCACATTAAACCGACTTGCAGCACCACCACACACCCAGAATGACTAAAGTATTTCCTTGTTATAAATTGTATCCTTACAGAGAAATCCTAAAGCACAACCTCACTCCAAAACATCCAAAGGATAATTATGGATAATCAGTTCTCACTTGAAATGCCCTACAAAGTTGTCGAAACACTTCTGCCTTCAGCTGTTATGTCATTTGGTCTTTACAATAACCCATAATGTAGTCGTGAAGTTGGCAGCCTTGTTTTCATTCGAAGGCCCTGAATCAGAAAACTAGAGCTCAGCCCTAAAACTCTCCAACAATGTAGCTTTAATAAGTAAACATGCAAACTTAAAGGAGACTTCAGTTCTTGTCCCTGTTCTATCACCTAACCTCTAAATTTCTGTTTTCCTTATTGGTTGAAATATCCAAATTTTATATATATATTCTGATGACCTAGTGGGTAGGAAGTTACACTGCTAACTCCTAAGGCAGGAGGTTCAAATCCACCAGTTGTTCCATAAGAGAAAAATGAGCAATGTCTTCCCATGCAATTTACAACCTCTGAAAACCCACTGGAAGTGAACTAGGAGTCAGTTCCAACTTGAAAATACATAACATTAACGTGTAGACCTAGAATTAGAACAATGGTTCTTAAACTATTGCATGTTCCAATACAAAATGGAAGTGGGTTGGAGTGGAACATTCAACATTCCATATCGTGCCACTGTTGTTATTGTTGTTGTTATGTGCCACCAAGTTGCCTGTGACTCATAGTGGCCCCATGTACACTAGCTCTGAAATCTGCCCTATCCTGAGCTAATTTTATCATCTCTGACAGACCTAATTCCATTTCTCCAATAACTGAGTCAATCCAGTTCATCCTGAGTCTTCCTCTCCTGCACTGCCCCTCCACCTTTCAAACACGATGTTCCTCTCCAAGGACTGATCCCTCTTGGTAACATGACCAAAGTATGTGAGACAGAACCTCAAAATTCATGCCTCTAGGAAGCAGCCTGGTTTCACCCTCTCCAAGACAGAGCTGTTTGTTCTCCTGGCAGTCCATGGAATGTTCAGCATTCTTCTCCAGCACCACAACTCAAAGTCACTGATCCTTCTTCTACCATCCTTAGTTATTGTCCAGCTCTTTAATGCATAGCAAGTAATTGCAAAGACCAGGGCCAGGATAGAAAGACCTTAGTCTCCAGACTGACATTTTTGCTCTTCAGTATTCTAAAGAGGTCCCTGACGGCAGAATTTCCCAGTGCAGCTTGTCTTTTTATTTCCTGGCTGCTGGTGCCAAGAGTGTTAATTGTGAAACCATGCAAGCTAAAGGTATCAACAACCTCAATTTCTTCTCCATCCATCATGAAGCTGTTGATCAATCCAGTGACCATAATCTTTATCTTCTTTATTTTGAGCTTCAATCCATATTGAACACTACAGTCCTTGACCTTCTGCAGCAAACACCTCATGTCCTCCTCAGTTTAAGCAAGCAAGGTTTTGTCATCTGTATAACACAAGTTGTTGATGAATCTTCCTCCAATTGTGATGCCACATTCCTCCTCAGAGTCCAGCCTCCCAAATGATCTGTTCTGCATATATATTGAAAATGTGTGGAAATAAGATGCATCCTTGATACGCACCTTTTCTTATTCTGAACTAAGCAGTGTCTCCCTGTTCTGTCCTAACTACTCCTTCCTGGTACAAGTATAGTTTTCTCATGAATACAATCAAGTGTTCTGGGATTCCCATTCTGATCAAGGTTCTGATCACAATTTGTTGTGATCCACATAGTCAAATACTTTCGAATAGTTAATGAAACACAGATAGGCATTCCTCTGATACTCTCAGCTTTCAGCCAAGATCCATCTAATATTGGTTGTGATGTCCCTAGTGTCATGGCATCTTCTAAACCCAGCCTGCACGTTTGGCAGTTCTCTGCTGATGTACTTTCCAGTTGTTTCTGGATAATCTTCAGCAGGATCTTGCTTGGTGTGATATTAGTGATATCATCTGATAATTTCCAAATTCTGCTGGGTCTTTTTCTTTTTTTAAAGCAAATAACTACCGATCTCTTCCAGTCAGTTGGCCAGGTAGTTGTCCTCCTGGAGAGCACATCCAGGGCAGCATCTGTTTGTTGAAATATGTCAATTGGTATTCCATCAATTCCTGGGGCCTTGTTTTTTGCCAGTTCCTTAAGAGCAGCTTGAACTTCCTCCTTCATCACCATAGAATCTTGATCATCTATTGTCTCATTAACTTTTCTGTGTCAGCCAATTCTTTTTGGTGTTGTGTCTCTGTTTACTCCTTCCATCTTATTTTGATGCTTCCTGGGTCATTCAAGGTTCTGCCAACTTTTGTAGGCAGAAAATGATCGAACATGCAACCAAGATACTTTGATAATAAGGATCATTCATATGCAAAAGGTGGGAACAGGGAAGTAGAACCAGTAGTCAGAAAGTATAGACTTGGTGACAGAAATAAGGCTTGAGACAGAATGGTAGAATTCTGTACAATCAATGACCTATTCATTACAAACATCTTTTAGAAGAAACATAAACGATGCCTATACCTGTGGACTTCACCTGATGGTCTACCCAGAAATCAGAGTGACTACATCGACGGAAAAAATCATTGGATGGAGAAGCTCAACATCAGCTGTGAAAACTAGGCCAGGTGCTAATTGTGGAATAGACCATCATTTACTCATATGCAAGTTCAAATTGAAGGTAAAGAAAATAAAATCCAATCCATAAGAACCAAAGTTTAACCTTGAGTCTATCCCACTAGAATTTTTTCTTTCTTATTTTTTTAATTTATTATTAATTTCAATGAAAATTTACAGAGGCTTTGGATTTCCATTCATTCACTGTTGCACTTTTCACCCATCCCAACCCTCCCCCCTAGTACACTACACTCTTAGAAAAGTAAAAGAAAAATTCTTTCAGTGTTTTACAATCCCTCCCCTCCCAGGTCCACTCTACTATACAGCCTTCACTCTGGACTCCTGTCATGACAAAAACACCTAATAATTTTTCCCTCTTAAACAGTTTTCTCCCTCATCTGTTTCAATGCAGTATACATTATTGAACCCATCCTTCTCAGTCTCCCCCCAATCCCGAGGTCAGTCCTGTTTTACAACAGTGGCACCATGCAGTATTTATCCTTCTGTGACTGAGATACTTCACTCAGCATACTG
>NW_006399810.1:6316545-6326400 GCF_000299155.1 Elephantulus edwardii
GTACATAGGGTCACTGAGTCGCAGGCGACTCGACGGCACATAACAACAACATCTCTGAGAGCTAGGGATTTTGAACATTTCTTCACGTGCTTGTTAGCTATATGAATGTCTTCTTTAGTGAAGTGTCTGTTCATATCCTGTGCCCATTTTTCTATTGGATTATTTACCTTTATCTTGTTGTGGTGCTCAAGTATTTTATACATTCTGGATATAAGCCCCTTATCTGATAATGTCATTACTAAATACTTTTTCCCAGTCTGTGGCTTCCCTTTTTACCCTGAATCCCACTAGAATTTAAAGACCATCTCAGGAACCGATTTGAAGCCTTGAGCACTAGTGAGCCTAGACCAGATGACCTATGAAAGGATATCAAGAATATCATTCATGTTGTTGTTATGTGTTGTCAAGTCGCCTGAGATTCATAGCAACTCTCTAATAGCCCTAAACCCTACTCTATCCTGTGTCAAAATTATTGTCTCTGACACACCTACCCCCATTACCCAGTCACTGAGTCAATTAATCTCATCGAGGATCTTCCTCTCCACCTCCCAAAGCATGAAGTCCCTCTCCAAGGACTGGTCCTTCCTTGCAACATGTCCAAAGTATGTCAGACGAAGCTTCAGAATCCTTGCCTTCAAGGAGCAGCCTAGTCTCACCCTTTCTAGGACGAACCTGTTTGTTCTCCTAACCATCCATAGAGAATGCAAAAACTCACTGCAAAGACAAAGGAAAAAGAAGAGACAAAATGGATGTTAGAAGAGTGGACTTGAGGGGAGGGAATGTATAAAAATGAAAGAATTTTTCTTTTCAAAGAGAAGAACAAACTGGAGGGAAGAGGTGGACAAGGAGAAAAGTGCAACAATGAATGAATGGAAATTCAAAATCTCTGTAAATTTTCATTAAAATTAATAATAATGAAAAATTAGGAGAAAAAAAAAGAAGAGACTCTGAATATTGCACTACCACACCAAGAAGCCAAAGCAAAGGGAAGAAATCAAGAAGTTAAAGATCTCAAGAGAAGATTTCAAAAGGCAGCACAAGAAGAAAAAATAAAATATTATAATGAAATGTGCAAGGAGCTGAAGTCAGAAAATGAAAGGAGAAGAACTCACTCAGCATTTCTTAATGAACTGAAGAACAAATCTAAGCCTCGAATTGAAATATTTAAGGGTGTTAAAGTCAAATTGTTGAATGACTCAGGAAGCTTCCTAACATTAAAGGTGCTAATTTGGTTTCTTTGAAGAGGAACCCCTGAATTCTGAGTTTTAACAAGCCCCATGAGTGTACCTGATGCAAATAAATGGGTTATTATTCAAACCAGGACACATTGGAAAGCACAAAGGATGCTACTAATAACTGAGCTGAGACAAAAGCTACACCCTGGGGCTGCCCTGAGCAGACAGAATCCCATGTTCCCACAATGACAGACCACACCTTGTGGAAACACTGCTTTAGAGAGTCACTGGAGGAATGACTTGGGCTGATTCAGACACAAATCTGACTCCATGCTCCTTAAACATCAGAAGATTGGGGTTAAGTTTTTAAAATTAAGGTACTGTCCTTTCGCATTCATGAAAAATATGTTCTATTACATGAGTTGCTTGTGATGGGATAATACCTTTAAGTGTAAAATTCATCACTGTCCTTTTTTTAACTCACTATTTCAAAATTATGTTTGAAGCAGCCCAATGGCAGTAGGTTCGGTTTTAGAATTTGTTTCTAAGATGTCATTCTTCTCATTTCTGTAACTTAACCAAGACTTCTCGGTCCTGTGCAAGACTGCTCAGAAGCAAAGAGGTTTTCTCTTCTAGATGACCATGTGGCCATGGGTTCCATTTCCCAGTTTGTCTTGCAGCTGATTATGACTTGGTATGAGTTCAGAATAGTGAAAGAAATGTGGAATTGTACATGCATCTTCCAGGAAGGGTTCTTAAAAGCAAGGAAAATAATTTCCTTACCCTTTCTTCTTTCTAGTAGCGTTATTTGGCAGTAGAGCCTTTGCCAATGTAACTAGTTAAGACAAGGTCAGTTTAGTATAGGGTGGGCCCCATCCCCAGCATGACTAATGTCATATTGACACAATAAGAGGAAAGACACAAGGAGACAGCCATGTATTTAAAGATGAAGGCAAAGATTACAGTGGCACAGACATGAGACTAAGCATGAAAAAATTGCCAGCCACGCACAAGGCTAGGAGAGAGGCGTTCAGCAGAGAGTTTCCTAGGTCCTTCACAGAAAGCATGGCCCTGTAACACTTCCAGAATATGTAAGAGAAAATTTTCTACTGTGTTAAGTCACCCAGTGTGTGGTAATTTGTTATAACTACTTTCCATTTTCTTGTATGTCCAGTTATCCTGAGCGTTCTTGGAAACTTTACAATTATGTAGGGGCTGCTACAATTTTGGGCCTCAGGCTTCATCTGGGCCCTCCGAGCTAGCAGCCTTCCTTCTGTATGTCCTTCCTCTGCCCAGTTCCTTCTTCCCCTGTTAGGCTGGTCAAGTCTTCCTCCACTTCCTGCAGAACCCTACCCCACCATTTCCTACCACACACAAAGTGAGAGAGCTTTCTTTTCTACCTGTCAGAGCTCCAAGATATTGTGCTGTTGTTATTAAATACCATCAAGTCAACCACTATGCAAAGCAAACCTATGAAAAACAGGTTGGAACTTTGCCCTAGCCTGTCCCACCTTCATATTCTCTGCCATGGTCAAGCTCATTGCTGTAATCACTGTGTTAATCCATCTCATCTCTCTTTTGCTGGCCCTTTTTCAAGCATAATGCATTTTCTTTCAACAACTGGCCCCTCCTGTCAACATGGTCAAAGTATATGAGACAAAGGTTCACCACTCTTGCCTCTAATTGCACTCAGACCCAACTCATTACCGTTGAGTCAGAATAGATTCATAGCTTACCCTCCAGTAGGTTTTTAGAGAATGTAACTCACACCAGAGGAGACTGCCCACCTTTTACCTGAAGAGCATCTGGTGGATTCGAACCCCTTGCTTTTAAAATGGCAACACAACTCTTTACCACTGAGCCATCAGAGCTACCAAATTCACATACAACTGCACGTCCTCTCACATACACACTCGAATGTGCTTTTACACCCTTGCGCATACTCTCAAAAACACACATTTACTCACACTCTCATGTTTATACACACCCTTCCTATTCAGACATGCTATGTCACACATATAAGCACATGCTCACACACTCTCACAGTCACACACTCACACATATATCCACGACTTGGCACACACACACACACACACACACACACACACCCCTCCACACACTTTTTCTACATCCACCTGTGTCAACTTTTCCCTTCCCACTTCAGAATCACAAACCTGCCTCTTCTTAGCTACTCCTTCCCTCCACTCCAGGGCATCATTTTAACTCTCTCTAGTCTACAGGATCTTAGCCTACATCTCTCAACCACAATCTTTTTCTTTCTATGTATCATTTCTAGTGAGCAAATAAACACTTCAAAGTTTTTATATCTTGAGAGGAAATTAAAAAAAAAAAGTTCTAACCTGGAAATGAACTTGCCTCTCTGCACATGGGCCCATCTATCCTTAACAGCCACCCAGCTTCCTGAAATCGCACTCAGAGTCCCCATCTCCTCCCTCTTCTCTTGCTCACCCCTCTTAGATGCTCTTGCCCTAAGGCCTGGCATTGGTCTCTTCTCTCACTAGACCTCTGAGAGCAGCTGGCATTGTTGGCCACGCCCTCCCTTGAGGAAAGCCCTCCTCCTTGACCTATGTCTGGCCTGGGGTTTGTTTTGCTTTGTGGGGTTGTGCTTCTCAGTTCTTTCCCAGTTCTCGTCTTTCAGCATTCCAAGAAAGAAAAGCCTGAGATAAAATCTTTGTTCTGTGACTTGATCTTTGTTGTTAGATGCCGTCAAACCACCTATGACTAATGAACAGCAACCTTACAAACAACAGCTCTGATCCTTGTCACATCCTGTCCCATTTTTATAATTTCTGACACACTGGAGCCCAATGCTGCAGACACTGTATCAATCTCCATGTCAATCTCCTGAAATGTGTGTATGGTGGGGGAAGGTGAGTGAGAGAGAAACAGAGACTATGACAGGGAGTGTTCTTTCCAAGCTGTATCTGCTTGGTGCCAAATCCATTTCAGAGACTAAAAGTTCACAGGAACTACCATCCCTTGAAGCATTTTACCCAAGAAGAGCAAGGGAAGATTCTCACAAATGCTCTACTGCTAAAGGCTTCCTCCATACAAGTAATGCCCACACTCTCAGGCCACACTTTTGTGAATTCCAGCCTCCATGTCCAGAAGAGGCATCTTTCTGTCCCAGGACCTGCCATGACTTCTGCTTACAATGGTATTTCTTTCCCCTTCCAGCTCATGAACTCCCAAGACAATCCCTGCTCCTGAAGCGTAGTGGATGGGTGGGTGCCGCTGACACTGCGCTAATGTCTCACAGGTGCCAGATGTGTGCTGCAAACTTAAAAGTCACTGTGTGCCAACTCTTTCCCCACCAATATGGAATGTTTTCATGTGACACTTAAAAGACACTTACTAGGCTTTGGAGATTTAATGTGCTCTTAAAATTTAAAAGCTCCTCTTGATAATATACTTTAGAAAGAACATTAATATAAAGCCAAATGGTATGCCTTGAACAAAAAAAAAAAAAGAATCCAGGTTAAAATATTTCAGAGTAGAGCTCCTTTGAAAAACTAATTAGTGGTGACAAATAATGAATGGTGTTATTTGTGTATTCATTCATAATATATAATAAGCATTTATAAGGCACTTAATATATGAAGGGGCAAAAGATATGTATCAAGATCCTGACCTAAAGGCGTTAGCAATGTGATAGGGTAAGCAGCCTCTTCATTATTTCAACAAATATATGTTATATGTTTCTGCTTACAAAGTCTTATTTTTGCTTGTAGACGTAAGAGTGAACAAGATAATTTTTTCCCCTCGAGTTTACTGATGAAGGAAGACAATATAAAATTAGCCAAATAATTCAAAATATCATTGTATGTGGGCAATAAGTGACACAAAAAGAAAATAAAACCAAGTCAGAAGGTAGAGAAGGGTATAGGTGGTTCAGTGAAATACCCTCTTTCTGTGCAGAAGACCAGGCCTAACTCCCCACCATTGCCAACCATGTATATCCCCTACTCATCCGTCAGTAGAGGCTGACATGGTGTCATTTTACTGACCAGGTTTCAGCAGAGTTTCAGACTAAGGTAGACTAGGAAGGAAGGTCTGATGGTTTACTTCAAAAAATCAGGAAGTACCATATGGTTCTATCTATAACAAATTATAGGGATGGTACAAAACTGGACAGTTTTGTTCTGTTCTGCACAGGGTCACCATGAATGGAGACCAACTTGACCACTGAAAAGAGCAGCAAAAACATAGAGGTGGGAAGAAAAAGGCTCTCTGAGAAAATTATGTTTGAGCTAAACTAAATGGAGTGCTCTGGTGGTGTGGTCTCTAGTGAGTTAGTTGCAGTGCTAACTGAAAGGCCTAGTGTCTTTGGTTGGCCAAATCTACTGGTGGTTCCTTGAGAGAAAGATAGACAATCTCCTCTCATGTGATTTACAGCCTTGGAAACCTAACGCAAGGTCGGTTATGAGTCAGTTCTGACTTGACAGCAAGGCATTAAGAAATACAGTGAAAGCAAGCCCTTTAAAGCCAAAAGGAAGAGCGTCTAGGCAGAGGAAACCAAAAAAAAAAAAACAAAACAACAACCCTGATATTATCAGTCTTGGTACAATTAAGGATATAGACAGATCACACAGAGCCAGTGGCCAGAGAAAGGGATTTGGAATTTAATCAAGGTGTGACAGGAGGACAAAAGAGTGTTTATCGCAGGCAGAGCCATGCCATGATCTAATTTATGCTTTAAAGGATCCTTCTAGCTACTGGTGGAAAGTAGGTTAGAGGGTTGGGAAAAGTTGAAGGATGGGGATCATTAGGAAACTACCCCAGTAATGCAAATGAGAGTTGATGTGACTGTGGATCAGAATGGCCAGAAGTAATTTGGAGGTCTGGAATACATTTTGACAAAAGAGGCAATCTTGCTGATTGACCTAGATATATAATCAAGAACTGAAGAACCAGGAATGCTATCCAGGTTTTTGGCCTGAGCAACTGGTTAGTGTCATTTACTTGGGCGTGGAAACCAAGAGAAGAAGCTAATAATAAAACTGTTGCCATTCAGTCAGTTCTGACTCACAGGACAGAGTAGAACCAGCCTAAAGGGTTTCCAAAACTATAATCTTTTTAGAAGCAGACTGCTACATCTTTCTACTGTGAAAAGCCTGGTAGGTTTGAACGACTGACTTTTCTGTAACACAGAGTCTCCTAAGGGAAGAAGTACATTTGGAGAGAGAGAGAGAAAAAAAAAAAGTACTGTTTTGTAAATGTAAATTTAAGAGACCTATTTTTATCTGCAGTGTCCTGAAACAAGGGAGCTTGTTTGTTTAGTGGGTAAGGGGTCGTGTTCCCAACCTAAAGGCACGGGATTCGAATCCACCACCTGTCTGTGAAAGAAAGAGAAACAATCTCCTCCCATACAATTTACAAACTGTGAAAAACTGCTGAAGGGTCAGTTATGAGTCCATCTAATTCAAAGGTATATAACAGTAAGAACAACAACAACAACATAAGATAACAACTTGAGATGCCCAGTTCTCAGACAGCCAAGAACAAAAATCTAGGAAGGAAAGGAGACTGGATAAAGTATAAGAGAAAGCATTTCATATCTCAAAGGAGATAGAATAAGACTTTAGAGGAAAGACCCTTGTTTGTTGGAAATACATAAAAGTGGCATTTTAATTAGTTCAAAAGAAATGTATGGCAGGAGCAGAGCTATAGTTGTGTCAGCTATTCCATACTATTAGGCTGTAAACATTCCTCTACATCAAAAACATGTAAAACCAGTGAAACAGACACAGACAACTATCTTACTGTTTTTAAAAGAGAGGGAAAGTGAATATCAAATAATTTAATTAAATATCAGCTGGAAGGCAAAAAAAAAGAAGAAGAAGAAGAAACGTAGCAAGCAAGGAATAACAGGAAACAGAAGGGCTCAGTATGGCCATCTTGTGACAAAGTTAGTAGTGGTCCTGAGTGAGAAGCCCAAGAAAGCAACTTCACAAAATTCTCGTAAGAGAGATACAGACACAGAGAAGCAAGGCAAGCAGATCATTGTTAGTAACTATGGAAAGAAAACATAGAAAAGAGGAAAAAAATTCCAAGAATCCAGTTGTCTATAGACTAGTGAGCTAATACACATAGTCAGCTGTATTAACAAATTATGGGTGAGTGGTATGCATAATCCACATAGTATTGAAGGGAGCTTCCCCAACAAACAGGATTCTGAGTGCTTCTCCCCCTGCCTTTGATCAGAGGCAGGTCCTGACAACAGCAGACAGGAATTGCCTGGGCATTCACATGTATTAACTGAAGGAGACATTCTCCCTCTTCCCACCCTCTTGATCAGATGCAGTAAAGGGTACTGAACTCCAGTTACTCAACTTGACAGTGGACTGTAATACTGAGAACTATACTCTCCCAACCCCACTTGCCACTTACCTCTGCTTAAGATATAAGCTTAATTTTTTGTCTTTTTAAAATTATTATTAATAATAATAATAATTTTCATGAAAATTTACTGAGACTTTGGATTTCCATTCATTTGTTGTTGCACTTTTCACCCTGCCCACCCCTCCCTGCCCCATTCACTCTTCTCTTTGAAAAGGAAAAATTCTTTCATTGTTTTACAATCCCTCCCCCCAAGCCCACTCCACTATGCAGCCTTCATTCTGGACTCCTGTCATGACAATAATACCTAATCACATATCACTTTTAAACAGTTTTCTCCTTCATCTGTTTCAATGCAGTATACATTATTTATCCCATCTTTCTCATTCTCCCTCCAACCACGATGTCAGTCTCATTTTACAACAGTAGCGCTGTGCAGTATTTGTCTTTTTGTGACTGAGATATTTCACTCAGCATAATGTCCTCCAGGGTCACCCATTTTGAATAATATTTCATGAGTTCCTTGTTTTTCAATGCAGCATAGTATTCCATTGCGTGAATATACCACAGCTTCTCTATACACTTGTTTGTTGATGGGCACTAACTGCTTGCTATTGTGAACAAGGCTGCGATAAACATTGGTGTGCATATATCTGCTTGGGTGGCAGTTATGGTTTCTTTGGGGTATATTCCCAGTAGTGAAATTGTTGGGTCAAATGTTATTTCTATTTGTAATTTTTTGAGAAAGTGCCACACTGCTTTCCAGAGGAGTTGTACCACTTTACACTCCCACCAACAGTGAATAAGGGTTCCAGTTTCTCCACAACCTCGCCAGCATTTGTTGCTTGCTGTACTGTTAAATTTTGCTACTGGGGTGAGATGATATCTCACAGTTGTTTTAAGCTTAATTTAAAAAAAAAAACAATATAACCTTCCTCCCCCAAAATCATCTACCTGTAATTTACATATCCCTTAGACCCAGTGAGCATCTTCATCCCATACACACACTTGCTTAGCACCAGCCCTTGATCTGTGTGTGGTGGTAACCTCATGACTTACATCTACCTACCACTACCCCTTCTCCTAGCCTACCTAGTAGCACTAACTGTTCTACTGTAAATATGCATCCATCAATCACACCTCAAACCCACCAGGTAGGTGGCAATTACTACACTACTGCGTGTGACTCTGTACACTACACAACCAGCCACACACCAATGTACATTGATGCAGTCTGTCTGCCATCTATTCCGTCATCACTCTTCATCTCCCTCATTCAATGAACAGGTGACGGGGCCACTGATCTCCAGCCACACTCACATCACTGTTCTTTCTTGTACCACTCTATCTATGGCAGTTGTCGGTCAAAACTCACTAAGTCTACACTCAGCTGCTCCACACAACCCATGAATTCACACTCTCAGTCAATATTCCACCCACATGTAGGTAAGTGGTGAGTGTTTCAACACTGCCAAACTTACAGTTAGAGCAGCATACTTGTATGGCCTGCCATTTTTTTTAAAAAAAGTACAAATCAAGGTGAAGCAAACAATCATAAAGTTAATAAATAAGTGAAAAAGCATATTAATTATTCAGAGACAATAGACAACATCAAATCACACTAAAAAATGAAAAAAGATGCCTCAAGGGCAACCTTACAGAAGAAGACATGTCAATGCAGCTACCTGATGAGGAATTCAAAATATTTATATTTAGTGACGTTCAACAGATCAAGAAAAGCCAATGGAATCAGGGACTACAAACAAAACTCTAAAAGAACTAATGAAAACAAAACAGAAACAAAATGACAGCATAAATAATCAACTAGAAGCCATACAAAACAGCAACTAATATGTTAAGAGTTCTAAAACAAGAAGGGATTTTAAAAATGGAGACAAACTTTGAGGGTTTGCTGGTAGAAAACTTTGCAAATGTCAAGAAAGATGGGAAGAAGAGACATACATCCAAGAAGGTAAATAAATTCCATACAGGATAGACTACAAAAAGAAGTCACCTGATTTCTCAGTAGAAATTACATACATAAAAAGGCAATGGGGAAAATAGATATAAAATTTGTTGTTGTTGTTGTTGTTGTTGTTATGTGCCATCGAGTCATTTGTGACTCTTAGCGACCCTATGTACAACAGCCATAAACCCTGCTCTATCCTGTGCCAATTGCACTGCCTCTGACACATCCATACTGATCACCCCAGTCACTGAATCAATCCACGTTGTAGAGGGTTTTCCCCTCCTGCGCTGTCCCTCCACCCTACCAAGCATGATGTCCCTCTCCAAGGACCTGTCTCTCCTTACAGCATGT
>NW_006399810.1:6327448-6337394 GCF_000299155.1 Elephantulus edwardii
ATCTTCAGTAGAATCTTGCTTGCATGTGAAATCAATGATATTATTCTGTAGTTTCCACACTCAGAAGGGAAAAAATGTTGGTTTTAGGTGTCATCAAGTAGATTATGACTCCTATGAATCCTTATGAACAAAAGGTCTGAACCCTATTCTGTCCTGTGCCATCTTCACACTTCTTGACACACAAGAGCCCATTGCAGCCGTCACCATATCAATTCATCTGGTTGAGGGTCTTTGTCTGACCCTCTACCTTCCCAGCATCAATTCCTTCTCCACGGAATAAATTTTGTCAATCTTGCATCCAAAGAGCACTCCAGCTGGACCTTCTTCAATTATGTATCTGTTTGTTCTCTTGGCCATCCGTTGGATGTTCAGTGCTCTTCTTTCACACCACAACTCAAAGGCACCAATTCTTCTTCTGTATCCTTACTCATTATCTAGGTCTCAGATGCATAGCAATTGATCAGAAAGACTATGGTATGAGTCAGGCATACCTCAAACTTGACATCATCACTCCTCAGTAGTTTGGAGAGGTCCCTAACTCTAGACAATCCCAGAGCAATAAATCTCCTGATTTCCAGACTGCTGGTACCAAGGGTGTTGATTTTGGATCCAAGTGAGACAAAGGTGTTGATAGTTGCAATCTTTTTCTCCATCCATCATGATGTTTCCTATAAGAAATTTTGTTTTCTTGACATTGAGGTGCAATCCATATTGAAGGCTGCATTCCTTGATCTTCTGCAATAAGTGCTTCAAGACTTCACTTTCGGCAAACAAGGTTGTATCATCTGCATAATGCAGGTTATTGATGAGTCTCCCTTTGACCCTGATGCCATACTCCTCTTCATTGGGTCCAGCTTCTCAGATAATTTGTTCCGTATACAGATTAATAGGTATGGAGAGAGAATACAACCCTGACACACTCCCTTCTCTATTTTAAACTGTGTAGTGTTTCCCTGCCCTGTTCACACAACAGCCAGATATAGATTCTGCATGAGCACAATTAAGTGCTCTGGGATTCCCATTATTCTCCATGTCAGCCACAACTTGTCATGATCCGCACAGTCAAATGTCTTTGCATACATAGTCTATCAAGAAAAAATAGACATTATTCTGGTGTTCTTTACTTCCAGCCAGGATCCATGTGACATCAGCAATGATATCCCTGGTGCCACAGCCTCTTCTAAATCTTGCTTGAACTTCTGGCAGTTCCCTATCTATGTACTTGTTCTAGATGTTTTTTAATCATCTTCGGTAGTATATTGCTTGCAGGTGCTATCAATTATATTTTTCACATTCTGTTGGATCACCATTCTTGGGAATGGGAACAAATATGGACCTCTTCCAATCCATTGGCCAGACAGCCATTCTCCAAATTTCCTGGCAATGACTGGTGAGCACATTCAAGGCTGCATCTGTTAATTGAACAAGCCAATTGATCTCCCATCAATTCCTGGGGCCTTATTTTTTTGCCAATGCTTTCAATGCAGCTTCTACTTCCTACTTCATTACCATTGGCTCCTGTTTATATGGTTCTTCCTGAAATTTTTCTGTGTCAATCAATTCTTTCTGGTACTTTGTGTCATTCTCTCCATCTTCTTTTGATGCTTTCTGGGTCATTCAATATATTGCCCATAGCATCTTTCAGTATTGAAACACAGGCTTGAATTTGTTTTCAGTTCTCTCAGCTTGAGAAATGCAGAGAGAGTTATTCCCTTTTTATCCTACAATTATAACTCTCTACACATTCCATTTTAATAATTTGCGTTGTCTTTTAGAGCTGCCCTTTGAAGTCTTCTGTTCATCTGTTTTACTTAGACATGTTCCTTTTGTTTTGGCTTCTTGATGCTCCCGTGCAATCTTTAGAGTCTCCTCTGACACCCATTTCTTTTTTTCCTTCCTCCTCTGTTTTTGTAATGACCTTTTGTTCTCTTCATGGATGATATCTTTGATATCATCCCACCACTCACTTGGTCTTCGATCATTGGTGTTCAATGCCTCAAACCTATTAATATGATCTTAAAATTCAGATAAAATTGATGAAAGATCATATCTTGACTCCTATGGACTTATTTTCATTTACCACCAGTTATTACCATTTTTCTCAATTGTTGCACACCACGCATAGTCCATAGAGAATTGTGCTGCTAACCCCAAAAGTTTACCTCTCTTTATGTTAGAATCAACCAGCTGCTCTGTGAGAAAAAGTTGGACAATCTCTTCCTGTGTGGTTTCTAGCCCTCTGAAACCTGTTGGAGGGTCAGTTATGAATCTGTTTTCATTTGAAAGTAACAAGTTTGAGTTTGGAAAAATTGTGTAGTGAGTACAAAAATAACAACAATTATAAAACAATGACAAAAGTAATAAATGTTGCTTATGAGCAACCAAAATTCTCACAGTTTGGTTCTTTGGTTTGGAGGTGGTGGTTTCATGAGACATCTCTGTTAACTGATCTAATAGTTCATTGTACACATGAAGTCTTAAAACTTTGCAAGCACTCATCAAAGCACAACAGTTGGTTTTCATTCATTATTGCTAATCCAAACATGAGTGCTTCAAATTCACCAGATGCTCCATGAAAAAATGATAAATATTTCCCACGTAATTTGCAACTTCTGAAAACCCACTGGAGGGTCAGCCATGAGGTGGTTCCAACTCAACAACAACGAGTTGAGTTGAGAAAAACAGAAGATCAAGGAGATCAAGAATCTGAAGGAAATATGGATTATGTGGCTAATTCTCTCTATGAAAAACTGTCTTCTTTGACATGAGACCGGGAGAATGGAATCCCTGGTGGCCTCATGGGTAAGGAGCTGTGCTGCCAACGCAAAGCAAATAGTTTGAATCTACCAGCTGCTCTGAAGGAGAAAGATGAGGTTTAGTCTCTGAAAACCCGCTGGAGGGTCAGCTATAAGTTGCTTCCAACTTACAGCAATGAATTTTGGGTTTCATTTATATCTGTTCACTTATATAGCTCCTTTAACATTTTACAAAAGTATAAAATACAAACTTCTGAATTTTAAGCAGAAAATTATATGAAGGTGTCATATTGTATGCCTAGTTGTATGCTTTTATTTATTCTTATTTTACTTATTTATTCATTCATCCATTCATTCATTCTTTATGTGTTAAATACATAATTATAAATCTGAATAAGGAGACAACAGATCCATTATTTTCTTGGGTTGAGTATAAAAACAAAAAGTTCAATGATACATTATCATTAATAGAGTCAATAGAACTGTCTTTTTCCCCACCTTTAAAAAAACTTTATCTTGGTTTTTCATTGTCATTGTTGTTATTATGCATCATCACTGCCTGCAACTATGTACATTAACTCTGAACCCTGCCTTATCCTGAGCCAATCTCATTGTGACCAACAGGCCTATTCCCATTTCCCCAGTCACTGAGTCAATCCATCTCATTCTGGCTCTTCCTCTCCTGCGCTGTCCCTTGACCCTTCCAAGCATAATGTCCCTTTCCAAGGACTGGCCATATGCCCATAATATGTGAGGCAGAGCTTCAAAATCCTTGCCTCCAGGGAGCAGTCTGAGGGTTTCATCTTCTCCAGGGCAGAACTGTTTGTTATCCTGGTAGTCCAAGGTATATGTTCAACACTCTTCTCCAGCACTACAACTCAAAGGCATTGGTCCTTCTATCATCCCAAGTTATTGCCCAGCTCTGGGATGGATAGAAAGTAATTGCAAAGACTGTGGCAGGGTCAGGTTCATCTTAGTCTCCAGATTGACATGGTTGCTCTTTAGCACACTAGAGATGTCCCTGCCAATTCCCAATGCAATTCATCTTTTGATTTCCTGACTGCTGGCACAGAGTGTTTTGATTGTGAAACAAACAAGCTGAAGTTATTAACAATCTCAATCTCCTCCCTATCATGAAACTTCCAATAGGCCCAGTGGTGAGAATCTGTTTTCTTGATGTTGAACGTCAACCTATATTGAAGACTACAGTCCTTGTCTTGCTGCAGTAAATGCCTCATGTTCTCCTCAGTTTCAGCAAGCAAGATTGTGTCTTCTGCAATAACATAGGTTGTTGGTGAGTCTTCCTTCAATCCTGATGCTACATTCCTTCTCATAAAGTTCAGCCTCCCAAATGATATGCTTTTCTTATAGATTGAAAAGGTAGGGAGATAAGATGCATTTCCTGATCCTGAATCATGCAGTGTTTCCCTGCTCTTTTCTGACTATTGCTTCCTAGTTCAAGTGTAGGTTTCACATGAGCACAATTAAGTGTTCTGGGATCCTCATCCTTCTTAGTTAGCCAAAATTTGTTGTGACCCACACAGTCAAATGCCTTTACATAGTCAACGAAACACAGAGATAGACATTTCTCTGGCACTCACTACTTGGAGCCAAGATCCGTCTAACGTTAACTATGATGTCCCTAGTGCCACAGCCTCTTCTAAAGCCACCCTGCACATCTGGCAGTTCTCTGAAGGACAATTGACTTCAGGAGAAAGGGTGTCATCAGGCAGATGTCCCACCCGTGCTGGGCAGGAACACCAACATCACAGGGGAGTGGAGAGGTAGTGGGTGGATAGAGGTGAGTGAAGGCCTGAGCCATCAATCCAGGATTGGCTAGAGGCAGGGGCCTGAGAATGGCTGGAGGGGCAAGAAGAGGGAACTGAGATGGATGTTTATATGAGTTTGTATATAAAATTCATATACATTAGGTTTTATTCATGTACATATTGTTTCTAATACTCATTTAAATATACCTTGTTTTATAAAATTAATCATCATTGATCTATGCCCATTAACACCCTGTCTTTTCAAGTCCCCATTAGATCTATCATAATTTCATCAACCCCTCACTCTTCCCACCAAACTCTACATCCCCGTGGCTTTCCCCCTCCCTACCAAGCATGAGCCCACCCTGTGCTCCTTCCCCTTCCCTTTCTGGACTTTTATATACATTTTTAATCCTATTTTTACAACAATGATCTTATGCAATATTTGTCTTTATGAGACTGAGTTAGTTCACCTAGCATAATGCTCCCGCACTACTCCCACGTTAAATAATATTTTATGAAATCATTACTTCTGAGTGCTTCATAGTCTTCCATTGTGTCAATGTACCATAATTTCTCAGTCTAGTTGTTTATTGATGGACATTTGGGCTGTTTCTATATTCTTGCTACCTATGAATAATACTGTTATGAACATAGATGTGCAATGTGTCTCAATTCTAATTTCCTTGGGGATATATTCCTAGCAGTGGAATAGCTGGATCAACGTTAGAGCATGGGCCTATGGTTAAGCACAGGATTGGCAAAACGTTGCCACCATTCTCTGAAATTTGATCCTTGCAAATTCTTCCTTCCTTCCCTCTTCTCTGTCCCCCCATAACTAAAACAATTGATGTAAAGGAAAATTATGACCAACTATTTCATTCTATTGAGCATTTCAATCCCTTCACCACCAATCGGATGGAATGGACTCTGATGTCTTTTTTTTAATTGATATTTTAATGAGAGTTTACAGAAAACTTGGGTTTCCATTCATTCATTATTGCACATTTTCCTCCATACCCCCTCCCAGTTCACTTTTCTCTTTGAAAAGATTCTTTCATTGTTGTGCAATTTCCCTCTTCCCACCCTCCTGCCCCCAAGTCCACTTTGCTAAGCAGCTCTGAATTCTGAACTCTCATCATGCAAAGGATACCTGATCACGTATTTATTTTAGACAGTTTTTTCTCTCATCTATTTAAATACAGTGTTCATTATTTATCTCCTCTTTTCTTAGTTTCTCCCCTACCCTGAGTCACACCTGTTTTATAACAGTGGCACTATACCATATTGTCCTTTTGTGACTGAGATAGTTCACTCAGTATAAGGTCCACCAGGGTCACATATTTGCATAATATTTTATGAGTTCCTGGTTTTTCAGTGGCACATAATATTCTATTGTGCGAATATACCACAGCTTCTCTATCCATTCATTTGTTTATGGGCACTTGGATTACTTCCATCTCTTTGCTGTTGTGAAAAATGCAGCAATAACCATGGGTGTGCATTATTTGTTTGGGTGGCAGTTCTAGTTTCATTAGGGTATATTCCCAGTAGTGCAATTAAAGGGTCAAATACTATTTCTATTTCCACCTTTTAGAGAAAGCACCATACTGCCTTCCAGAGTGGTTACACCATTTTACACTACCACCAACAGTGAATAAGGGTTCAAATTTCTCCACAATATCACCAGCATTCCGATTTCTCCACATCAATATCACCAATTGTTTGCTCTCTGTTGAACTTTGCTATTGTTACTGGGGTGAGATGATATCTCATCATTGTTTGGATTTGCATCTCTCTTAGAGCTAGAGATTTTGAACATTTCTTTATGTGTTTGTTCACCATCGGAATGTCTTCTTTGGTGAAGTGTCTGTTCATATCCTGTGCCCATTTTTAAATTTTATCATTTACCTTTATCTTGTTGTGGTGCTTGAACATTCTATAAATTCTAGATTAAGTCTCTTGTCTGACATGCCATTACCAATTTTTCCCCAGTCTATGGCTACCCTTTTTACCCTATTAGAGAAGTTTTGAGATGTGTGTGTGGATTTAATTCTTAGTAGATCCTATTTGTCTATTTTATTCTCTCCTGGTTGTAGGTTTTTCAGGATGCTTTGGATACTGTTAATGTTGTGGATTAAGGCTTCTAGAGTTCTTCCCAGCTTTTCTCTGATCAAGTTTATTGTCCTTGGTTTCACTCCTAGCTACTCGATCCACTTTGATTTGGTTTTCTATCTATGGTGTGAGACATGGATCTTGCTTGTGTTTTCTCTCCTTCATATTTGATGGACAGTTTTGCTGGGTACAATATTCTTGGTTGATAGTTGTATTCTTTGAGTGTTTGATACATGTCATTTCACTGTCTTCTTGCTCACATGATTTCTGCTGAGAAATTGGCACTTAATCGTATTTGCTCTTCCTTATATGTGACTCTTGGTTTCTTCCTAGCTGTTTTCCGAATTCTCTCCTTATCTTTGGTTCTGACTGATTTGATTATAAGACACCTTGGTGTTTTTCTGTTGGGGGTCTATTCTATATGACGGTCGCTCAACTTCTTGAATATATATTCTCTCATTCTCCATTATACCTGGGGAATTTTCTTATAGCAATTCTTTCACAACTTTCCCAGTGCCTTTGCCTGCTTCTTCCTGTTCTGAGATTCTGATTTATATGCATGTTATTTATTCCTGTTGATGGTGTCCCACATTATTCTTAGCCTTTCTTCTTTTTCCTTCCTTTTTGATTCTGCTTTTTGTTCTATTAGATCAGTGGTGAGAATTCTTTCTTCTATTTAATTGGTTCTGTGTTCCATCTCTTTATCTCTGTTCATGTTGACAGCATCTGAAACATTGGTCCTCATATTCTGGATTGTAATTTCTTGTTTTTTCTAGAGCCTCTAATGCCTCATTTGTTTTATCAGAATTGTTTTTTACTATTTTTTAAGTTTCTCTTGGCTTTTGCTTGCAGAGTCCTGTAATTCTTCACGTTTTCTTTTACCCATTGGAAATAGTCAACTATTGTTCTTTTAAATTCTGTGTCTGAAAGTTCCATAAAACTTTCTGGCTTCAGGAAATCCATTGATACTGTGTCATTTTGGGGTGACATCTTGTTTTGAGTTTTTTGTAGGGTGTGAGGTAGTCTGCTTCTTCTGTGACATTGCTTTGGTAGAGGTTTTTTTATGCATGAGGTCTTATCAGGCTCTTGGTCTGAAAACTTTGGCTCAGGATGTCACTACTCCAGAGGAGGGCAGGGTAGCTACCCTCCCTAAGTTCTTCTCTGAGCTTTTGACTCAAAGGAAGACTTGCTATAGGTGGGGAGAAATATGGCCTGTGAGTTAGCAGTCTTCTCTGCCAGGCAATTGCTACAGCTAGGCTAGGTGGGTCCAAGGTGCCTAGGGATAAAGGCAGCTCAAGCTCTGAGAGGGAAGAGGAAATGGGATCATCTATGATATTGCTGTCCCTGGAACAGTTCAGAGAGTTTGGACTCTGAAGTCTTAAAAGACAGTGCCAAAAAGAAACTTGACACATTGTTGTAAAAATCAGAATTTAAAAAAAATCAGAATGCAAGACTTCAAACTAATCCAAATAAGTTCAGTAATAGTCAACAAAACAGAACTGACTACCAGAATAGACTACAATTTAAAAAAATTTGGGTAATCAAAATGCTAACTGGAATGGGGAAAATGAAGTGTTGAAGCTTTAAAACTGGAGACTTAACAGAGTCATGTTGTGTACTATCTGACCCATAGTTGACCCTCCACTGGTTTCCAAAGGCAGTTCATCACATGTGAGGAGACTGTTTATCTTTCTCCCTTGGAGTAGTTGATGAATTCAAAGTGCATGCCTTCAGGATTACAGCACAGCTTCTTGTCACTAGGCTACCAGAGCTCTCTTGAAGAAACTTTGGTGGTGGTGGTGGTGGTGGTGGTGGTGTGTCATTGAGTCAGAACTGACCGATAGCTGACCCTCCAGTGGGTTTTCAGAGGGAGTTAGTCCCACATGAGGAGATTGCCCATCATTCTCCAGTAGAAGAGGCATGTTGTTACTATTGTTGAGTATTGTCCAGTCAGAACCGACCCATACCTGACCTTGCAGCAGGTTTTCAGAGGCTGTTAATTGCATGGGAGGAGAGTGCCCAACTGGCCACAATCTTAGAACTAGGCACGTAGGTTTCGATTCAGTCATTAAAGAGATTTGTTTGCAATGCAACATGTTCACTGCCTGGTTTTCTAAGAGACAGATTAAGTGTCTGGCAGGGCTTCAACCATAAATTTTCCTGTTACAGTAAACATTCCAGTTCACCCACATATTAAAAATTGTAGTTTATTCTAATGTCACTTCAACAGTCGTAACTGGACCAAGTTTAACTAGTTCAAAATCTTGCTCAACATCTTTAAGACATTTTGTAAAGAACAGACACCAGTGTCAATGTTTATTATTTTTTAAATTTATGATGTGCCAATTCATTAACAATTTTAACAAGAAAAAGATAACAAAAATCAAAGATCTGAAGAGAGAAAATATCATGCTCTTACACACCTTCTTACTTGAATAAGTTTTCATCTTTATTGGGAATTTAATTAGACAAAGGTCAGTGTTCAGAGTCCACAAACTCTACCACTGATCCCTTGCTTTATAGCTTCTAGTCTTCTTTCCATCTCTTTCTCTCTATCTGTGTCTATCTCTTTCTCTGTCTCTCTGTCCAGTCTCTCCCCAAGCAAATCCTAATGGGCAATGATAATGTCCTTTCCAAAGTCTTCATCTTACCTGGCCTAATCTGAGCCCACTAATAAAAAATTAACCACAGCTTCTATTTTATTATTAAACACACAGACTCAGTGCCCTAAGATGAGGCTATTTCACCACTTTCTGTCTTACCACTAGTATCCTATGAAGTACCCTTGGAGTTCTAATGGCCTATTGGCAAGAAGTTCTGCTGCAATCTCAAAGGCACACAGTTCAAGGTGACCAGCTGCTCCACAGAAGGATAGGCAATCTCCTTCTATGAGATTAACTGCCTCTGAAAGCCTTCTGGAAGGTCAGCTATGGGTTGTTTCTGACTCTATGATACACAACAACAACAACAATCTTAGGAAGTATTAGTTGATATAAATAGGTATGGAGATAGCACATACTATCTAGTTTCTAGGGGGTTTAACATTGTTTCTGTATTGTTGAAGTGGCAGAGATTAGGGTGCCATTTGAAATGGGAAGCAGGAACTAAGGGGAAGTTCTGTAATAAAAAATAGATCTTGATGGCTGAGGTGATTCCCTGAGAGTTCAAATGTTTCCTTCAATTTCTGATACCTGTTGGAGCTGTAATCAGTACATCTTATATGATTCCACTTCAATATATATATATATTATATATATTATATATATTATATATATTATATATATTATATATTATATATATTATATA
>NW_006399810.1:6337494-6343431 GCF_000299155.1 Elephantulus edwardii
TATATTCATATATATTTAAGTCTATCCATTTATGTCGCTGATGGTACAATTGGACAGAATCCAGAAGATGGGACAGAGAGGTATAAGAACCTAAGCAGGTAAAGCTGTTTTCTGATGCTACATGCATCTTTGGGAGGCAGGCCGAGTGGCAGGCCCACTGGACCCATACATCAGTCCTTGGAATGCCCAAGCCAATCTTGGCTGACCACTTGGTTCCCTTCTCAGTGCTAAGAAGTCTCACACTCAAAGCCCCCCACTTCCATTCCATGAGCCTGGCCTCCCTATGCAGCACTCATCCTCCTCTGAGAGAGTCTCCCTCTAACCAAGGGTAGTCACAAAGTACTTGCACTCTGTCCTGTTTCTTCAAGACTTTCCTCCATACTCACCAACTGGAGCAACCAGCCGTGGGTAATCAGTAGCAAAACCTACTTCTTGTCCCAGTTGGGTCACTATCCATGAAGAGCGGGCCAGGTCTTCTTCTGGGATCCAGTTCCATCATCTTCAAAATGTCACTCTCTGATCTTCCACTATTGGATATGCTGGTGCTAATGGCATTAATACAGGCACTAGGAGATACTAGTTAGAAAAATTGTGGGGCAATGATTCTTGTGACCTCTTTCACTTCATTGGCTCTACCTTCTCAAAGACTAATGCTGGTCATCCCCAGCACCGCCTGTCCCAGAAGGAGGGCAGAGCTCAACACACACATGTGTGATAGTGAGTATGGAGGGGGAAAACTCACCTTGCTGGAGCCTGCTCAGAAGCATTGCAGAACTGAAACAATGGAAAACTAAACCTCCACTAATACAGATCTGACTTAAATAACCAGGCCTTATCAGGCTAGTAGGTCAAATGCAGATGAACTAATACCCACATTTTCCTGGCCAAGAACTTTTGCTTTACAAATCCCACCCCTGTAATTCCTGAGTGTCCCACAAGCTATTTCACATCTATACCAAGTCTACTTTTCTGATGTTTTTCTAATGTCTACTTTCCACAACTCATTTATTAAAGGGCCATCTCTACCTTTTCCCTGACTGCCAGGCTTCTTCTAGAAAACACTGTTTTTCCACCAAGATGATATACTTCAGAACTTTGTAATTTCAAAACTTTTATTGTGCCAACAAGAATCAACACAAAATAAAAAACATTTGCTGCCTACAAAAACTCTCCCAGAATTAATCCCTTCTAAGTTTCTTTTAAATGTCGCTTCCCCCAGAGAAGAATATTGTACTATTTTACTGCTAAGACCAATCACTATTCCTCCCAAAGGTATGGGAAGATAATAAGTGCCTGACAAGGAAGGGAACATATCTCACCGAGTAGGAAGGCTGACATGAAAGGAGAAGAACATGTACAAAGCTCTCATAGTAAGATTTTACAGTGTTCCAGGCAGACAATCCCAAGGGGTTGTAATAGTCCATGGAGAGGGTTCTATCCCAAAACCTTTGGAGTGAGCAGAGTATGGGACAGCTTCTTCGAGGGCACAAAATTCCACCTGAGACCTCACAGATAATAAACATGCATTGGAGAAGAGTAGTGACTATGTCAAAGACTGCCAAAAGAACAAACAAACACGCTGTGGAGAAAGTAAAACCTTGGTGCTCCTTGGAGAAGAGAAAATATGGTGAGACTTCATCTCACATGGGCATGATGTTAGGAGGGGCCAATCCTTGGAAATTATATCATACTTGGAAAGATAGAAGATCAGTGTAAGAGAGGAAGACCTTAAACAAGATGGATTAATATGGTGATTATAACAATGAACTCAAGTTTATCAGCAATGATGACGGTGGCACAAGAAGGGACGGGGTTCAAATTCATTGTTTATAGGGTCACTATGAGCCAAAGTCGACTAAACAGCACCTGACAACAATAATGTTCAAGGCTTAAAGAGGTAGTAAAAGAAAGGCTTCCAGGAAAAGCTTGCCTTCCGGTAGCTCCTTCCCTGAAGCAGATTTACAATGCTTCTTTGTACAGAGCTTGGTGGACTTATAAAAAGTTTGAGCATAAAGCCCACTTTTAGTACAGGTACCTCTTGTAGTTATTTGCCAGCACCTCAGCCCCCAACTCATGGCAATTCATTAACGACAAAACGTTTGCTGGGCCTGTGCTATTTCTAGTACCAGTTGCCCTGGGGACCATTCTAATCCTCAAGCCTCATACTGGCTGGTTTCCCAAAGTAGATTTCCAGGCCTTTTGTCCTAGTTCGTTTTAAGAAGCTCTGCTGAAACTTGTTTTAGATCACATCAACATAAATCTCCATGAACAGACTCATTGCGGCTACACTTGAGGTGCACTGGTCAGAACTGAACCTGGGTCTCCTGGATGGAACCACCATTGTCCCCATTGTAGCAGTACCTGTACTATACAAATTCTCTGAAAGTTCAAACAACTACTGGGAATTTATCAAATATCATTATCTAAGAGATGTTATGAAGGGGTTTCTTGTGTAACATCATTTTAATCTTTTCTCAAACCCTGAAAATCTCTGAGCTTGACTCTTCAGGGGGGTTCTGGACTAAGTTCACACAGCCATGAATTCTAAGGAATTCAAGCCAGGATTCCAAATGGCATCTATTATCTTCAAGATCAGAACACCAGCTCCTGGAAGAATTCCAAAATGCAGAAAGTAAAATATTTTGCAACTTTTTCTTCATGTCCAGTACCTTTTAAGGTTCTGAGAAGAATACCGAGAAATCTGATAAATGTTCCCTTTCTCATGAGGTAAATATCTCAATGTTGTTTGGGCATCACCTTAACACACAGGAAATAAGGAACACTTATACATTGTTAGTGGGATTGTAAAATGGTACAACCATTCTGGAAGGCTGTTTGGCACTTTCTCAAAGAACTGAACATAGAAATTCCATATGACCCAGTTATTCCACTACTTGGAATATACCCTGAGAATATGAGAACTGAGGCACAAACTGAGATTTGTACACCAATGTACAGCAGCATTATTCACCATCACAAGAACATGGAAACAGCCCAAATGTCCAACCACAAAGGAGCGGCTTGAGAAAGTATGGTACATTCACACAATGGAATACTATGTAGCACGCAGGAGCAATAACTTTGTAAATTACTACCTGACTTGGAAGGGACTGGAGAGCATTATGCTGAGTGAACTAACTCAGTCCCATAAGGATAAATATTGTATAAAACCGTTATTGTAGAATGAGTATAAGGATCCAGGAGGGATGGAAGAGGCTGGAAGCAGAGGGATGTGGATGTGCAGGGAGGAAGGGGGATTAATCATTGGGTTGTACAATTTGATGGGTGGGGGTGAAGGAAATTGAAAGAATATGTTTGTATTCGAATTTTGTAAATAAAGTAGTTGTTGTGTTGTTAAGTGCCGTTGAGTCTCAGGTGACTCATAGTGACCCTATGAATGAAAGTCCTAAACACCTTCTGTATAACTTTCATCCTTTCTTCAGGTTCACAGGGTTTCCAGAGGCAAGCTATTATGGAAGTGGATGCCACTCCTGCTTCCAATAAAATTAAAAAAAAAAAAGAAATCCAAACTACTTCACTGTTCTTTTCTCAATCCTAAAGAACATATCTCTTCTGGAAATAGCCTTTAACTTATTAGGTCAATCTACTGAAGAACTCATCCATCGTTTTTGTCAATTGTGGCTAGGTATAAGGTGGGTCCAAATTTGGCCAATGGTAGTAGCTCATTACCCTTGGAACCAGTCCAAGGTTGCCTGACACAAACAACCAATCAGAGCCCATTCCTTAAGTCACACAGGAAACCAGTCTTGAGCCCTGGCAAAACAGGAAAATGCAAGGGACATGGGTTGCTAGTGGCCATATTTTCTGTCGTGACTGAAGAAAGTGGTCTTAGAAAGCAAGGTGGGCACATAGAGAGAAACAAAAATGGAGGCAAATATAGAGATAGAAAAAGAAGTCTTATAAATTTAAGTTTTCATTCTTTGGGGGGGGTTGTTTTACTGAAATCATATTTTTTTAAAAAAAATCTGCCATTGAAAATCTTAGGAAGACATATATAGTGTGTCCATAAATCACAGATGTCATCTTGTCTTTTGGTTTTGTTTGACAGTGTCACTGATTCAAAGCCATTTGGTCGTGAGAAGCATGATTTATACAACACTTTAAAAAAATTGTACTGGCTTGCTTTACAGTTTGTTCTTCACACCAGATCTTTCCCATTTCCTTTACCCATCCCTCCCTCTTCCCATCAAATTGTGTGACCCTGTGTTTACTCTCCTGCTCATCCTCACCCCTCTGCTCCTACCCACCTCCACTTGGATTCTCATACACATTTTACTAGTTATATTTCTATTTCTACTGTATAATGGTTTTATACAGTATTTGTCCTTATGGGACTGAGTTAGTTCACTTAGCATAATGCTCTCCAACCCTTTCCAAGTTAGGTACTGATTTTCAAAATCATTGTTACTTAATGCTGCATAGTATTCCATCACCACAATTAATTTCCCAATCCATTTGATTGTGGTTGAGCATTTGGGCTGTTCCCATTTTATTGTGATGGTGAATAATGCTGCTATAAACACTGGAGGACAAATCTCCATTTGTGTCCCAGTTCTCATTTTCTTGGAATATATTCCAAGCAGTGGAATAGCTGGGTCATATGGAATTTCTATATTCAGCTTTTTGAGGAAATTTCGACGTGCCTTCCAGAGTGCTTATACCATTTACAATCCCACAAACAGTGTATAAGAGTTCCTATCTCTCTACATCATCTCCAACATTTATTATTTGCTGTCTTATTAAATTTTGCCATTGCTACTAGGGCGAGATGGTATCTCATGGTGTTTTGATATCCATCTCTCTTATTGCCAGTGATTTTGAGCACTTCTTCATGTGTTTGTTGACCATCTGAATATCTTCCTCTGTGAAAGGTCTTTCCATGTTTTTTGCCCATTTTGCAGTTGGATTATCAGCCTTTTTCTTGTGGAGGCCCTGAAGGATTCGATAAACTTTTGATATGAGACAATTGTCTGAAATGGTATGGTAAATGTGTTTTCCAGTCAGTAGGGCAAACCTAAGTTTTCATTCTTGCTATTTCTGAATGCAACTTTATCCCTATCTTTTCTACAATTAACATTGTATAAAAATAATAAAATTATATAAATTTAAAATCACCAGATTCTCCTTCTAAAAAAGCTATAAGAATTGGAATTCTTTTGTTTACACCTGTAGCAATTCAGAGAGTTTCTTCCAGATTTGACCACAGCTAAAATTGCTATATGATTCTTTAAACTATGCTGTTACTGTTGTTGTTGTTATGTGCTGTCGAGTTGCTTGCAACTCACAGTGACCCTATGTACAACAGCCCTAAACTCTGCTCTGTCCTGTGAAAATCACACTGTCTCTGACACTCCCATCCCGATTACCCCAATCACTGAATCAATCCATCTCACAGAGGACCTTCCCCTCCTGCGCTGTCCCTCCATCCTCCCAAGCATGATTTCCCTCTCCAAGGACCGGTCCCTCCTTAAAACATGTCCAAACTATGTTAGATGGAGCCTCAGAATCCTTGCCTCCAAGGAGCCGCCTGGTTTAACCCTTTCCAGGATGAATCTGTTTGTTTTCCTAGCAGTCCATGGTGCCCTCAATACTCTTCTCCAGCACCACAGCTCAAAGGCATCAATTCTCCTTCTATCCTCCTTAGGCATTGTCCAACTCTCTGATGCATAACAAGTGATAGTGAAGAACATGGCCTGTATCAGACGCACCTTAGTCTCCAGAGAGACATCATTGCTCTTCAGTACTTTGGAAATGTCCCTAACAGCAGACTTTACCATGGAATACACCTTTTAATTTCCTGGCTACTGGTACCAAGAGTGATGACTGTGGAGCCAAGCAAACTAAAGCTGTGAACAATCTCAATCTCTTCGCCATCCATCCTGATGCTGCCAATTGGTCCAGTGGTGAGAATCTTTG
>NW_006399810.1:6343692-6357742 GCF_000299155.1 Elephantulus edwardii
TCCAAGTATAGTTTCTTATTAGCACGATCAAGTGTTCTGGGATTCCCATTCTTCTCAGAGTCAGTCACAGTTTGTTATGATCCACACAGTCAAACACCTTTGCATAGTCAATGAAACACAGATAGACATTTCTCTGGTATTTCAGCTAAGATCCATCTAACGTTAGCTACAGTATCCCTAGTACCACGACCCCTTCTAAACCCAGCCTGGACTTCTGGCAGTTTTCTGCTGATGTGCTATTCCAGTCGTTTTTGGATAATCTTCAGTAGAAACTTACTTGCATGTGAAATCAATGATATTGTTCTATAGTTTCTAACTCTGTTGGGTCACCTTTCTTTGGGATGGGAACAAATATAGATCTCTTCCAGTCAGTTGGCCAAGTGGTTGTCCTCCAGATTTCTTGGCACAATTTGGTGAGCACATCCAGGGCAGCATCCATTAGCTGAAATATTTCAATTGGTATACCATCTATTCCTGGGGACTTATTTTTTGCTATTTTCTTCAAAGCAGCCTGAACTTCTTCCTTCATCACTATAGGCTCTTGCTCATATGTTGTTTCATGAAATTATTTTGTGTCTGCCAATTCCTTTCAACACAATGACTCAGTATATTCTTTCCATCTTCTTTTGATACCTCCTGGATCATTTAATACTCTGCCTAAAGCATCCTTGATTATAACAACTTAAGGCTTGAATTTGTTCTTCAGTTCCTTGAGCTTAATAAATGCTGAGCAAGTTCGACCCTTTGGGTTTTCTGACTCCAGCTCCTTGCACATTTCATTGTAATATTTTACTTTGTCATCCCGTGCTGCCTTTTGAAATCTTCTATTCAACTATTTAGTATCTTGAATTCTTCCTTGTGTTTTGGCTTCTCTGCACTCCTGTGCAATTTTCAGAGTCTCTTCTGACATCCATTTTGGTCTTCTCTTCGTCTTCTGTCTTTGCAATGAACGTTTGCACTCCCACAACTCATCTGGTCTTCGTTCATTCGTGTTCAAGGCCTCAAACCTGCTCCTGAGATGGTTTTGAAATTCAGGTGGGATAGACTCAAAGTCATATTTTGGTTCCCGTAGATTCGGTTTAATTTTCCTCAACTTCAGCTTGAACTTGCATATGAGTAGTTGGTGGTCTATTCCACAATCAGCTCTGGGCCTAGTTTTCACAGCTGATATTGAGCTTCTCCAGCGGTTCTTTCCACAGATGTAATCAATCTGATTCCTATGCATACCATCAGGTGAAATCCATGTATATAACTGTGTTTATGTCTCTTAAAAACGTATTTGCAATGAATAAGTCATTGATTGTGCAAAATTCATTCTCTCTCCAGCTCCATTTTTGTCTCCAAGTCCATGTTTTCCAACTACTGAATCTTCTTCTCTGTTCCCAACTTTTGCATTCCAGTCACCCGTTCTTATCAATGAATCTTGATTGCATGTTTGATCGATCTCTGATTGTAAAAGTTGATAAAATCTTCTATTTCCTCTTCCTTGGCTCTGGGTGTTGGTGCATATATCTGAATGATAGTGGTATTCACTGTCCTCCCTTGTATGCTTATGGATATTATCCTGTCACTCACAAAATTGTACTTCAAGATGGATCTAGAAATGACTCTCTTAACTATGAAAGCAACTCCATTTTTCCTCACCTTTTCATCTCCAGATTAATATACGATCATCCGACTCAAAATGTCCCATTCCAGTCCATCTCATCTCACCAATGCCTAGTATATCAATATTTATGTGTTCCATTTCGTCCTTAACAATATCTAATTTTCCTACATTCATGGTTCCCACATTCTATGTCCCAATCAGTAGCATCTGCTTACAACTGTTACTCTTCCTTTGTATTTCCATACCTGAAAGCTCAACCTCAGTTGCCCCTTCTGTTATTCTACATGTGTTCTATTGTACATAGGGTTTTCAGAGGCCTGCTGTTTCAGAAGTGGATGGCCAATCTTTCTTCCTAGTCTGTCTTAATCTGAATGTTCAGATTTAGAGAAGTATCAGACAGACCAGCATTTTATAGAAAAAGTGAAAGATATATCCCTTATTGTGGAGTTAACCATTAGTATCAGTATTGTCCCTGCCTTTGGCACACATGTCTTTACCCACTTATTTCCCTGCTCCACCATCCACCAGGATACCCATCCACTTCTAACCAGTCCCTTCAGCATTTATCTCCCATTGTCCAACCCTTGATCTGATGAGACACTGGTCACAACATAAGAAACTATGAGCAGCTGATGTGTTTGGAATCACAAAAGTCAAGGAAGCTCCAGATATAAGCTATCAGATCAAGGGCTGGACAATGGGAAACTTTAAACGATACGCTATGATTTTTCAAGGTCTCAGTGGTAGCATCAGTAAAGAAATAAAAACACATTTTGCTATCAAGGGCCTCGCCAAAATGCCAAAGAGCAAGGATATCATTTTAAAGGCTAGATCAAAGCCATGATACTTTCATTTGTTTCCTATACATCTGAAAGTTGGAGAATGAATAAGGATGACAGGAGAACTGAATCTTTGCATGATAGTGTTAGAGAAGGATGTAGAATGTCCCATGGACTGACAAAAGAACAAACAAATATGTCTTGGAGGAAGTGCAACCAGGGTGTTCCTTAGAGGCAAGGACAGTGAAACTCCATCTCCCATACTTTGAGCTTGTTGTCAGGAAGGGGCGGTGCTTGGGAAAAGTCATCCATCATGCTGGGCAAGGTTTTAGATGATCAGCAAAAGAAAGGAAGGCAAGAAGAGCCTCAACAAGATGGATTCACACAGTGACTTTAGCAAAAAGTGGGTTCAAGTATATCAGAGGTCATGAGGGTGGTGCAGGACAGAGCACGGTTCTGATCTGCTGTTCTCAGGATCACTGTGAATGACAGTGGATTCAGTGGCACTCAACACCACCATGCTACTGTGGAGATGTAAGCTGCAGAAGCCACCCCTTGTTCAGCCCTCTATCTCTGTATCTGCTGCTAAGTTATCAAAGATAAAGTGGAGTCCTATTATGTAACCCGCCATTAGTGTCTCTGTGGACCCTAATGACCATTATTTTCCTCCAAGAGGAGGAAATGTTGTCATGAGAGACCCCAGGACTTAGAAGCACAATTCACAAAGTCTACTCGGTGAGCACTTATCCTCCCAGGCCAGGGGCTTCTTTCTGATAGTATAGTCTTTGCTATCGTGTAGGCCTTTCCAGCCTTTTCCATGTCTGTGTTACATGATCATGTCTCATTTGTGATATGATCTAAGAGCCTGCCAAAAAGTCCCTCTTTGTCACCTTACCCCTGGATGCCTGAGGGGAAGTAGCACAGTATAATAAGTTTTGAAGGGAAGTGGGTAGAGATGGTCACAAGAAAGGGAGAAGTGTGAAATTCTGTGGAACAAAGCCATCATGAGGTAGAGGCCCAAGGGACTGAACCAAAAGGAGAAAAGACAGCAACAGAAGTCACAAAGAGCATGGAAGGGGGGAGCCCAGAAACCAACTGCTGTCTGTAACTTGACAAATTCTAACAGCCTCACTCACTTCTTCCCACCTTTCGAGTGAAGGGTGAAGTGGAGATGAGTTGCTCTCCTTCAAGCAGGCCCAGAGAACCGCAAAGCCTAAGCCCACACTGTCTACAGCTCATGGCGAGTGAACACCCACCAGAGTCCCAAGCGGCCCGGTGCGCTGCGCCCTGCTCCCCACCACAGCTGCGCGGACAGTGCTGTCCGTCCACTGGGAACGACAGGGTACAGCCAAGCCTCATGATGAAAAGGGACGTGACTCAGCAACTGTTTCAGAACTGCACAACCCTTCTGAGACGGTGCTCCAGTTCTGCACCGAGTGCCAGACCCAAAATCATCCGGAGTCTGAAAGGCATTCACTAGGCAAAAGATCCAATTACACAAAGGCAGCAGATAAGAGGAAGCGGATCACCTTTCAGCGCATGCTCTTAGGAGGAGTCCGGGTTGACAAAAGGGCAGTGAGGAAAAGGGGGCCTGGGCACATTTCTAAATTATCTGCTGGTGTCGTATATCCTGAGGACGAATACCTACAGCTGGGAAATCTTGCTGCAGCTCGGCTCCTATTTCAGGAGTGGTCACGGGATGCACGAGCCCTGGCAAAGGGAGCATGAGTTACTCTCTGCTGCCCTGCACATTGCATTTGGAAAATAGGAAACTGAAATTTCCACGTCCTCCCTGGCAAACCCACGTGGATCAGACGGCGCTTAAGTTTGTATTTCACTGGAGGACCGAGGAGGATGCAGTATGTGCCCTCATACTACAAACCATTAACAGCGAGAGGAGAGGATTTCGAAACACTCTCTCCAAAATATTTGCTCTCCAATAAATAAGCGCTTTCCACACCGACCCTGAAGAGGAAAACAGGAAAATAGGTCATGTGCTCTTCTCTCTAACCTTTTCCCTGAATGTTAATGTTTCAATTCACAGCAACACTGCATAAAGTCACCGACAGCAATCGAGCTGAGAATGCATTAACAGAGCTGTCACCGCCAGCCCAGAAGCGGTTGCAAAATTAATTTTTCCTTCATTAATAATCTCCTCATTTGCATGATTAATATGTCATAGTAGATAAACACACGCAGCGATGAATAAAATCACTGAGTAAAAATGCCACCTGCTGAGCAAAAAGAATACGACAAATAAATAACTTGACACAGCTAGATAAGCATGAGATGCTGGATTTCCCACACACAATATTCTAAATTCTTGAAAGGCTGCCATTATGGGCACAAATGTTTGTAGGAATGCAGAGACAAGCGTTCCACATGGCTTCTGTCGACGGATTAGCCCCAGGGCATGCACAGCTCTCCAGGGTTGTCTTAGTTGGATTGCAAAAGTTCCAAAAAGGCCAGTATTTTGCCTACTCCCTGGGCTCCTTCCTCACTTTGCCCTGCTTCCTGCATTGGTCTCCAGCCCGGACACAGGACATTCCAGGTCAAAGTGGTGCCATTCTATTAGCCCAGAACCACTTCCTCCTGGCTGTAAGCCTTTTCTATTTCTGGCAGGGGCAGAAAACCATTACCCAGGGCACCAAACAGGAGCAAAGGGGAATAAGACCATGAAAAGGCCTTAGACGGGTGGAACCAACCTTGTGGGGACAAGGAAGTCACATGGGAATGGTTGTCTCATGCAGCAAGCAATGCTGAGCACTGAGAAGAAATGGCGTCCCTGTATCTTGGAAGCAAACAATGTCTTTTAATTCCATGAAGGCAGAAGTATCCATGCCCACATAACTTTGTGCAATGGTGAAATGGTCTACCTCTACAATGATGGCCACACTCCATTGCTATTGAAACTGTGAGATGTGTGTCGGTAGATAGCGGAGGAAATGCATTATTCATTATATTTTAATATTATATTTAAATGGCTACATGTGGCTAGTGGCTACCATACAAGGCAAGGCAGGAAATGAGCTCATTCTGGACAGGAAGTAAGGAATCAAGGGCCCCTGGTTATGTTACTTTCAGTAGCTCATTTCGCCTCCCTGGTTCAATTTCTTTATCTGAGGAGAAAGGTGATTGAATTCTGTATCCTATGCTCCTGTTCCATTCATATTTAACCACCATTCCAAAACCTTCAGGGACTCTTCACTGCTTACCAGAAGCTTCCTTCAAATGGAATTTGAGATCTCTAACAACCTGGTCCCATTTCATTTTCTAATTTTCTTCTTCACACCTCCACAGCATAAACAAACACGTTGGTGCTATACTGCTGTGGTCATCAACTCCTGACACACTGCTCCTTACACTGCTATGGTCATCAATCCCCGACACACTGGTCCTACACTGCTGTGGTCCTTACACTGTGTGGTCCTTACACTAATGCAGTCATCAAACCCTGACACACTGTCCTTACATTGGTGTTGTCATCAACCCCTGACACACTGCTAGAGTCATCAATACCCATACCATTATACCTTGTTTCATACCAATTCCCTTTTTTCCTTCTTCAACCAATAAATCCTATTCAAGACACACTTCAAGTCTCTTCCTGTCATAGAAAAAATTCAGTGTTTCAAGGCCCATCAATATTTAATCTTCCTCTAAATTTGGTATTTGCCTCTGCAAAAAGAGGAAGACCCTCAACAAGATGGAATTACACTAATTGCAATAGTGGGCACAATGGAGATTGCGAGGATGGCGCAGGATCAGGCAAGTTTCAGTCTATTGAATACAAGGTCACTTACTAGTCAAAGCCAATTCAACAACACCTACCAACAACAGCATCTGCCTGGTGACAGTTTATACTGTTATCTTATCCATCTTTCCTTATTACTTAGTTGTAGTAATTATCAATACTTGTTACCGTCAAGTCAACCCCAGAGTAAAACTGTTCTCCGTGGGGCTGTCAGTGGCTGCTTTTTCAGAAGTCGTCAGTACTTGGAAGACCAAGGTACCTCTGGGTGGACTTGAACTCAAAAACTTTCATTTAGTAGACAAGCAATCACTTGCACCCACCAGGGACAGTTGTAATAACACCATAATATAATTGCAAGCTTGTTGTTGTTACATACCATCAGCTGGAACTGACCCATTGCTGACCTTTCTGCAGGTTTTCAGAGGCAGTAAATTGCACTGAGAAGAGATTGCCCATCTTTTTCCTGTGAAGCAGCTGGTAGATTTGAAACACACACCTTCAGACTGCCAGCACAGCTGCTCCTGCATATACAGGTAGCATGGTCAAGTGGAAAGAACGTAAAGAATGTGACCTTTGAAAAGAAATTAAGTTGGAATATTGTTCCACCACTTACTACTGTTTCATTTATCTTTCACTTTGATTATCTCTTTTTTTCTCCTCTGAAATTCCTGAATCCTACATGTGTGATAAGCAACATATAGGAATTATATACATAATATGGTAGAAAACTATGTTTATAAAACCTACTGCCATTGGCCAAGCCAAAGATGACCATCCGCAGGGACTTGTATGACTATGAGAGGATGGAATTTGACACATGGCTGATGGAGAAAAAGCCAGGAGATTTGCCTGATGAGCTAGGGATCTCCTTGGGGATGCCAGTAGGACCAAATGCCCACAGGGTCCCTCTCCCAAAGCTGATTACCACACAGTGATATAGGCCACCCTTGTCATATCCCAACCTGAAAATCCCAGGGCTGAACTTGCCCGTCCTTGAGAGGACTGCTCTTTTGGGTATCATGCTGGCGGCTGGGGCAAGCCCCTAGTGAACAAGACTGGGAAACCACTCTATGGGGAAGTGTTTGGAGACAATGCTGCTAAAATTCAGACCAAAACTGAAGAAGAGATTGCTTGAACCCCTTGGGGTGAACTGGAACCATCTGATGAAGAGTTTTCAGAAGAAAAGGAAAAGGAGGAGAGTGCTAAAGACAAGCCAGATGAGACAGGCTTTATTACTTCTGCAGACAGGGGCATCATCACTCCTGGAGAGTTCTCATCAGTGAGAGCAGGCATGGAGACTCCTGAACTCATCAAGCTGAGGAAGAAGAAGATTGAGGAGGCCGTGGACAGAGTGAGACACCTCAGCTGTTCACTGGGCTGCCACTGTTGGAAAAGTCATGATAGGATCCACCCACCTCTATGACATGTTATGAGCTGGAAAGGCCCAGCCCCTGAGCTGCAAGGTGTAGAAGTAGCCATGGCACCCGAAGAGTTGGAGTTGGACACCATAGCCATGACTTCGAAGTACAAGGAGCACATATGGGAACAGCAGGCACAAACGGAGAAAGACTTCAGCAACATTGTTCACACTGCCAAGAAAAAGCAAAAGGAAGCAGGAAGGTCAGCCCCAGGACCACCAAGGGGGCAGCAAGAGATACAAGAAGTTCAAGTTTTAGGTCCCTCTCACGCACCAGCTCTGCTTCAGGCCCTCTGCCTGGGTGCTGGTATCACATACGGGGTCTCTGAGGCAGCTCCCATGATTTCCAGGAGCTTGTAATTTCATGTTCTTATTTTAGATTTGTTTGGTAAATGAAGCTATTTCCCAAGGGAAAAATAAAAAGCAAACCTATGGCCATCAAGTCAATTCCAACCCAAGGTGATACTCCACTAGCTTTCTGAGGCTATACATTTTTATAGGAGACAGTCAGCCTTTTTAGATTCCACAGATTGCTGGTGGATGCCAACCACTAAACTTTCAATTAGTAGTTCAACACTATGACACTTCGATGTAGATACTATATTTAATCCTTTCATAACCCTAAGACATATGTTGTCCTCATAAATTTCCCAACTCTACAGCTTAATAAGGGAGCTCTGGTGGCCTAGTGGTAAGAAAATGGGAATCTGGTATCCCCCTTTGAGGGTGTGTTGTCATATGATGGAGGCCTGTATAACTGCATGAATTGGAATGAACAGGCCTCAATTTGAGCACCAGAGACCACTGGGACAGAGATGTCCTGCCAGTTATATCAACAACTATATTCATTGACTATGCAAAGGCATTTGACTATGTAGATCACAACAAATCGGGGTTAACTTTGAGGAAAATGAGAATTCCAGAACTCTTGATTGTGCTTATGTGAAACCTATACTTGGACCAGGAAGCAGTCCTCAGAACAGAAAAAGGAAACGCTGTACTGTTCAAAATCAGGAAGGGAGTGAGTCAGGGATGCATCCTGTCCCCATATCTTTTCAATCTATATGCAGATCATTCAGGAGGCTGGGTGGGCTTTATGAGGAAGAATGTTGCATCAGGACTGGAGGAAGATTCATCAACCACCTGTGTTATGCAGACGACACCACCTTTCTTGGGGAAACTGAGGAGGACCTGAAGTGCTTGCTGCAGAAGGTCAAGGACTGTAGTCTTCAATATGGATTGAAGCTCAACATCAAGAAGACAAAGATTTTTCACCATTAGGTCAATTGGCAGCACCATGATGGATGGAGAAGAGATTGAGGTTATTAGTTACAGCTTACTCGGCTCCTCAATCAACACTTTTGGAAACAGCAGTCAGGAAATCAAAAGGCAAATTCCATTAGGTAAATCTGCTGTCAGGGACCTTTCCAGAGTATTGAGAAGTAATGATGTTAGTCTAGTGGCTAAGGGGAGCCTGGTCTAGTCCATGGCCTTTATAAGAGCTAGATAATGACTAAGGAGGATAGAAGAATTGCCTTTGAGTTGTGGTGCTGGAGGAGTCTTGATTTTTAAGCTCTATCTCACGTACTTTGGGCACATGGCCAGGAGGGACAAGTCCTTGGAGAAGAACATCATGTTCAGAAAGGTGGAGGGACAGCATAGGAGAGGAAGACCATGGATGAGATGGATTGATACAGTAACTGGAGCAATGGGGATAGGTGTGTCAGAGTCAGTGAGTCTGGCTCAGGATGGGGCAGGCTTCAGAACTATTGTACATAGGGTTGTTATGAGTTGCAGGCAACTTGATGACACATAACAACAACAACAACAGCATATTAGCTCAAATTTTTTTCAAATTTTTCAAAATACTTTCAATTACTAAAAATAAATGAACTAAAAAATTAAAAAACAGAAAATAGTTTTGTCTTGAAATGGTTAAGCAAAAGAAAAAAAATGGGGCCCACACGGTGCTCAAAGATGCAAAGTCCAGAAAGCATAATTTAAAAGGAATTCTCATTCTTTGCACCTCTTAGGTAACTAAATGTTCCTAGCTGCTGTCAACATCTCTGAAGCTCCACCTTCACTTTCATAATCCTTTCATGCCAGCAATACTTGATTTGTACCAAGAGTCCACAGCTCTCCACCTTGCCCTTATCCATCACTTTCTCCTCTGCTCTCTGACCTCTGCTGTTCTCCTGAAAATTCCAGAGAAATACAACACAGCCACATATGTAATTGTACATTTTCTGGAAGCCATACTAAAAAAAAAGTTTTTTAATCAGTGCCCTTCCTAATACTATGTTTCATTTAATATGTCCAAATTACAACTTAAATGTATGAACAAAATTGTAAAATGTATTTATAGGATTTTTACATTCTTTTTTTTGTACTAAGCTTTTGAAACCAAATATGCATTTTATTCTCTGGCACAGCTCATTTCACTCACATCACGTCAAGCATCATGTGGGGACGTGGCCATCATGTTGGACAGTATAGACCTAGTCCATTCAGATGAGTCCACATGACAGTAGCCCCAGTAGGGCTGATAGAAGAGAACTCTCCCTCAGGGAGCCAGCACAGGAAGCAGCAAAAGCAGGAGCTACTCAGATTGAGGATCTACAAAAATGTATGCATATGTATCAATGCATCACAATATTTCACAAGGTAGATATCACATTCCATATAATAGAAGGTAATGAGAAAAAATTTCCCATTTCTAAATTGTGTAGCCTACCATTTAATTAATGTGCATTAGTACTCAAGCGGTAGAATTCTCAGCTTTCTTGTTCAAGACTTCAGTTCAATTCTCAATGTTCCTCCTCATGTTCAGCCAGTCATCTATCTGTAGAAGCTTACATCTTATTAAGACATTGACCAGGTTTCATCAGAGATTCCATCAGAAAAAAAAAAAAAAACACAACCAAAAACCAAACACCAAAAATCTGAGTAAATAATAAAATTAATCTATTCGGAGAAATGATTTATGACTGAAGACCGTCAGAATTCCATTGATGAATAAAGTTGAATCTCTGGTGAATGAAGACCTGCTGTACAGAAAAACTTGCCCTAAGTTTCAGCATAGGCAAGTTTTAGAGGTGCTGTCCACTGCACTGACAATATTTTGTCAGTCACACAAGGTTTTGTTGTTTTTTTAAATTTCATTTAAAACTTCCAAACTAAGACAGACTAACAAACAAAGCAATTAATTTCCAAAAAGTCACCCAATAAAAGCTTCAAAACTTCCAACTCTTTGCCGTGGAGGCAAAACAAACTCAGAGCAGACCCTCCATTAGGTTTTCCGAGGGTACCGACTGCACAGGAAGAGCTCCAATTTTTCTCTCACACAGCTACTGGTGCATTCAAACCACTAGGTACGTGTCACATTTGGATTTGCAGTGCAACTCTTTAGGGACTACAGCACCTATGGATTGCAAATTGTCAGATCTATAGCCACTCACGAGAAGACTGTGTGTGTGATGAATCCAAGGCTAACAATAATAATAGTTTAGTTGGGAAGAACAGGATAATAACTTATTTACATCTTATATTAATATTTTACTCACAACATATTTGAGTGAAAAGACACAACAGTTGCACAAATAAGCGCACTAGTGAGAAATGGAAACAAATAAAGCACCAATTCATGAAGAGGCTTTATTGCTAAGACTCTATGTAAATCAGTTTTGATCTAAGTTGAACATTGGGAGTTTTCTTCCCTCATTCTTATTGTCATTTAGCAAGCATATGAATATCAAAAGACAAACAGTTATGTGATGGGAACAGTGTGTAGAAGGTGTGTTAAGAAGTGGGGTATTTAGCCTGGAGCAGAGTTTCTGCTGACCAATGAGGATCCTAGGCTAATGCTGGCTAAAAATGACAGGAGAGTGTTTATTTTCTAGTTTGTGTATATATTTGCTTGCTTATTTATGGTTTGCTCTTAAGAATACAACACTTAAGTCTGTTAGTTTGCTTTACTAGGGTTACATGTGGATTACAGTGATACTGAAAACTATGCCACCAGATTTAAAACATCAGAAAAGTCACCCATGGAAGACAGGTTTTAGTGGAGCTTCCAGATTAAGATGGGCTAAGAAGCAGAATTGACCACTCACTTCTGAAATAACAGGTCTTTTAAACACTTCTGAATAACAAAGGAACATTGCTAGCTATATAGCACTGGAAATGGAGCCTCTCAGATGAAGAGATACTAAAAAATGAGGAGAAACAGCCATAAACACCATTAATAATTGTAATATATCATAAATGAAGTATGAAACTAGGAAAATTGGAAGCTTTCAAAAATTAAACAGAACACACAAAAATCAACATGTATTAGTGAAATGAGACAGACTGTTATTAGCCACTTTGACTCAGACAATCATATGCTCTATTATGCCTGTGATGACAAATTGAGGAAGAATGAGGTTACATTCACAGTCAAAAAGAACATTTCAAGATCTATTCTGAAGTATAATGTTGTGAATGAGAGGATGCTATTCATATAGATACAAGGAACACAATTATTATTCAGATATATGCACCAACCAATAAAGCCAAAGATGAAGAAATTAATGATGCTATTAAATTTTGCCGTGTGAAATTGATTGATCCTGCAATCAAGATTCGTTCATAATCATTGGTGACTGGAATGCAAAAATTGAAAACAAAATGAAAAAGACTGGTAATTGGAAAATACAGACTTGTTGACAAAAATGAGGCTGTAGATCAAATGATATAATTTTGAACAATGATTATTCATTGCAAATACCTTTTCAAAAAGAAACAAACATAAACAGAAGTTATACACATGTACCTCACTTGATGTACCACACAGGAATCAAATTGACTATATCAGTATAAATGATCAATGAGAAAACTCAGTATCAGCAGTCAAAATAAGGTCGGGGGTTGACTGTGGCATAAATCATCAATAATTCATATATAAGTTCAGATAGAAGTAGAACATTAAAACAAGTCCACAAAAATGAAAATATGCCCTTCCGTGTATCCTATTTGGATTTAAAAATCATCTTAAGAATGAGGGTGGGGTAGAGAAGCTGTGGAAAGCAATGGAAAACTACACTGCATTGAAAAACAAGGAACTCATGAAATATTATTCAAAATGGGTGACCCTGGAGGACATATTATGCTGAGTGAAGTATCTCAGTCACAAAAGGACAAATTCTGCATGGTGCCTCTGTTGTACAACAGGACTGACCTCGGGGTTGGAGGGAGACTGAGAAGGATGGGTTCAATTATGTATACTCCATTGAAACAGATGAGGGAGAAAACTGTTTAAAAGGGTTATGTGATTAGGTATTTTTGCCATGACAGGAGTCCAGAGCGAAGGCTGCATATTTTAGTGGACCTGGGGGGAGGGTTTGTAAAACAATGAAAGAATTTTTCTTTTACTTTTCCAAGAGGGTAGTGTACTAGGGGGCAGGGTTGGGAGGGGAGAAAAGTACAACAATGAATGAAGAAGGTAGTGTACTAGGGGGGCAGGGTTGGGAGGGGAGAAAAGTACAACAATGAATGAATGGAAATCCAAAGTCTCTGTAAACTGTCAATGAAATTAATAATAAACTTTAAAAAAAAAGAGTGAGTGTGATGTGAGCATGGCTGCAGCACTGCGGGCGCACAGTGTGACTCGGCCCCTGTTTACAGCGCTGCAGAGCCCGAGGCCTGGCCTCACAGCCGTGTCAGCCGATGCCCACGAGTTGACATCAGAGAAGCGGAGCCAAGCTATACTTGATCTTACAGCAGCAAGATTGGCCGAAGTAAGCACAAGGAATGCCATCTACAAAGAGCTCTTATTAAAAAATTTTAATCAGGCGTTTGGCTTCATGTCCTGAGTTGCCCTACAAGCAGAGAAGATGAATCATCACCTGGAATGGTTCAATGTGTACAATAAGGTTCAGATAACTCTTACCTCTCATGACTGTGGTGAACTGACCAAAAAGGGTGTGAAACTGGCCCAGTTTATTGGAAAAAAGAGCTGCTTCTATGTAACTTCTTAAAAAATGCAGATTTATAATTGAAGAAGACAAACGTCTTGTCCGTAGCTTTTAGAAGATGGGATAATACAGTATTGACTGTTACAGTGACTGATTTTCCAAGTTATTGCTTGTCTTCCTGAGTTAAGGAGGAACTGAAACTCTACAGCTGCTGAGCTGGAAGCTACTTGGATATTAGCCGATAATGACTTCTACTCTGTGCCAGAAATGTGAGTTAAAGAAAATACCAAGTAATCTAACTGGAACCCTTATTCACTGTTGGTGGGGGTGTAAAATGGTGCAACCCTTGTGGAAAGTGGTATGGCGCTTTCTCAAAAAGTTGCAAATAGAGATACCATTTGACCGCGCAATACCAATACTGGGAATATACCCAGAAGACACCATAACTGACACCCAAGCAGATATATGCACACCCATGTTTATTGCAGCTTTGTTCACAATAGCAAGGAGTTGGAAACAACCTAAGTGCCCATCAAC
>NW_006399810.1:6358757-6379678 GCF_000299155.1 Elephantulus edwardii
TGGGGAGGAGGGTAGAGAAAACAGTGTAACAATGAATGAATAAAAACCCAAAATCTCTGTAAATGTTCATTAAAACTAATAAAATTTAATAATAAAAAAAATAAAGTCAGACTGGATCATGGAGGGGAGCAACATGAATTAAGTGTGGAGATACAGATATATCTCCAGTGCCATGAGGTTGAGCCTGACTCATAGCAACCCTCTATTAGATTTCTGAAGCTGTAAATCTTTATGGAAGGAGACTGTCCATCTTTCTCCTTTCAAGCAGCTGGTGCATTATTTAATGTTGGCTATTTAAGCCAACATTTCAGTTAGCAGTCTGACACATTATATATAATACAGAGTGTTAAATATACATGTACTGCCAAGAGGACAAACAAGTCTATCCTAGAGAAGGAGAAATCACATTGCTCTATATTGGCAAGGATTTTTGAACCTCCATCTCACATGCTTTGGGAATGTTGTCAGGAAGGGACCAGTCCTTGGAGAAGGATATCATGCTTGGAAGGTGGAGGGACAGAGCAAAAGAGGAAGGCCTTTGATGATATAGACTGATATAGTGACTGTGGCAATGGGATCAAGTGTCTCAGAGACAGTGAGGTTGGCTCAGGATAGGGCAGGGTTCAGAGCTGTTGTTGATAGGGCAGCTATGAGCTGTTGATTTGATGTCACATAACAACAACACAACCACCACCTATAAGAAGATTATTTTAAAGAAATGGCTCATTCACCTGTGGAAGCTAGTAAGTTCCAAACCCATGGGTGAAGCATCACACCAGAAGCGTTTTCTGACTCATGGATTTTCAGGAGACGATGAACTAAAAAATAAATTGGCAGGTCAGGTTATAGGCTGCTGGCTCATGTCCCAGGAATAAGATGTCAAAGGTTAATGAGTTGGATATAGGATTGATAACAGGTGAGTGTTGATAGAAAGGATAGATAGATGATAGACAGATAGACAGATAGATAGATAGATAGATAGATAGATAGATAGATAGATAGATAGAGATAGATGTAGATATAGATATTGGATGTAGACCCCCCAAGGAAACTCCCTTTATATCAGCTCATAAAATAGAAGATACTGATGTTAGCCATCACAGTCTACCCCTTGTGCACTTTTCATTTATACATATCTCAAACCATGTATAATCTCTGAACACAATGATAAAGTTATATGCTGCGTGGCATCATGAGACAGCTAACATGTATATACAACCAAGCTACAAGAGCCCTATTTACTACACCTTGTATTTATAATAAGTAATGAGATAAAGGAAGAAGACAAAAATGTTTGCATGTAGACATACATGCACAGACACAGAGAGAGATAACAAAAACAAGGAAGAGCTGTTCATACCAGGTACAATTCTTATTTCTACAACTCGTCACTTCATCATAGATGATATTTAGTTACTACCTTCTACCATCCAGTCTGTATTCTCGTTGCCCTCAGCAAACACCTTAACTAGTGATAATTTTGTGCCTAGTGGAATGACTCAAACTTTCATCCCTGAAGGGTCTGGGCCATTAGTAGTCATGTCAGAATTGGATTTTTGTCTATTGACGTTAATCAGAATCGTGGTGATATTTATAGACACCCTCAAGGATCTCTTGTATTCAAGATATATTGTTTTTTACCACCATTACATAATTTTAATCATATTTCTCCTTGGTCATCAATCATACCAGTTAAAAATGGTGACTTTCTTCTTTGCATGTTGGTCCAGAGGCATGAGAAGCCTGAAGCGGCCATTCTTAACTTCCAGTTGAGTGGAGTTAAGTATTACATCTCCAGAGAGGAACACTTCTCCCTGTAAAAAACCTTATACTTCACACAATGGAATACTACACAGCACCGAAAAACAAGGAACTCGTAAAATACACAGAATGGGTGTCCCTGGAGGACATTATCCTGAGTGATTTATTTCAGTCACAAAAGGGCAAATAATATATGAAGCCACTGTAATAAAACAGGACTAACATGGAGCTTGGGCAGAAACTAAGAAAAGAAGGAATAAATAATGAACACTGCATTGAAACAGATGAAGGAAAAAACTGTTTAAGAGGAATATATGATTAGGTATTATTTGCATGATAACAGTGCGGCATAAAGTGTGCAAAGCAAAGTGGACTGGGGTGGGGTGGGGGTAGGGAAATTGTACAATAATGAAAGAATCTTTTTAATGAGAAAAGTGAACTGGGTGGGCGTAGGGAGAAAAATGTGCAACAATGAATGAATGGAAAGCCAAGTTTTCTGTAAACTTTTATTAAAATATCAATAAAAAATTTTAAAAAAAACAAAAAAGAATGAGTGTGATGCAATGAACACTAATGATTGAAGACTAGATGAGTTGTAGGATGATATCCAGAATATCATCCATGAAGAAAGCAAAAGTTCATTTCAAAGACAGGAGGAAGAAAAGACCAAAACGGAACTCAGAAGAAACTCTGCAAATTGTACTAGAATGCTAAAGTAAGAGATACTCTGAAGGTTTCAAAGGGCAGCTTGAGAAGCAAAGTGTTATAAGAAAATGTACAGAGAGCTGAAGTTAGGAAATCTAAAGGGAAGAATATGCTTGGCATTTCTCAAGCTGAAAGAACAGAAAAACAAATTCAAACATGAGCTGCAATACTGAAGGACTCTGTGGGCAAAATCCAGAATGACTTAAGAAGCATCAAAAGAAGACGGAAGGAATACAGAGTCATTGTACCGAAAAGGCTGGGTCTAACTGAAGTATTTCAAGAGGTTAAGTAGCATATAAGCAAGAACCAGTGGTAATGAAGGAAGAAATCAAAGCTGCATAGAGGAAAGTGGCAAACCACAAGTTCCCAGGAATTGACAGAATACCAACTGACATGTTTCAAAAATAGTTGCAGACTTGGAGGTGCTCACTTGTCTATGTCAAGAAATTTGGATAGTAAAACTTCATGGATCTCTGGTGGCCTACTGGCAAGAAGCTGTGCTGCAATCCTGAAGGCACACAGTTTGAATTCACCAGATGTTCTGCTGGAGAAGGAGGGGCAATCTCCTCCTGCGCCAGTCAGATCTGATTCGGCAGTACTCAACAACAACAACAAAAATACGTATTTGTTGTTGTTGTTATGGGTCACTGAGTCGCTTGCAACTCATAGCGAACCTATGTACAAGAGCTCTAAATGCCGTTCTGTCCTGTGCCAACCTAGCCATCTTAAACGCACTTATTCCCACCACTCCAGTCACAGAATCGATCCATCTCATCTAAGGTCTTCCTGTCCTGCGCCGCCCCTCCACTCTGCCAAACATGATGTCCCTGTCCAAGGACCAGTCCCTCCTTGCAACATGCCCAAAGTATGTCAGACGAAGCTTCAGAATTCTTGACTACAAGGAGCATTCCAACTTCACCTCCTCCAGGACAAACCTGTTTGTTTTCTTAGCAGTCCATGGTATATTCAACATTCTTCTCCAGCACCACAGCTCAAAGGCATCAATTCACTTTCTATCATCCCTATTCACTGTCCAACTCTCTGATGCATAGCACGTAATGGTGAAGACTATAGCCCAGATCAGGCACACCTTAGTCTCCAGCCTGACGTCATTGCTCTTCAGTATTCTTGAGAGGTCCCTCAAAGCTGACTTTCCCAATGCAATTCATCTCCTGATTTCCTGGCTGCTGTTACCAAGAGTGTTAGTTGTGGAGCCAAGTAAACTAAAACTGTTAACTATCTCAATCTCTTCACCATCCATACTGATGCTGCCAATTGGCTCGGTGGTGAGAATCTTTGTTTTCTTGATATTGAGCTTCAATCCATGTTGAAGGCTGCAGTCCTTGACCTTCTGCAGCAAGTGCTTCAGGTCCTCCTCAGTTTCAGCAAGCAGGGTTGTGTCATCTGCAAAACGCAGGTTGTTGATGACTCTTCCACCAATCCTGATGCCACATTCCTCCTCGTACAGCCCAGCGTCTTGAATGAAACGTCATCTCACATACTTTGAGCATATTGTCAGGAGGGAATCTGTCCTCTGAAAAAGATATCATTCAAGGAAAGGTGGAGGATTAGTGTAAGAGTGAAGTCTTTCAACAAGATGGATTGACATGTGATTGTAACAAGGAAATCAAGCATATCAGAGATCTTAAAGATGGCACTGGAGAGAGTAAGGTTCAGATCACTTATTCATAGGGTCACTATGCATCAAAGTAAATTCTATGGCTCCTAAAAAGAACAATACCTATTGTCTTTTATTATCAGCATCTTTATAAACTTGATATTTATCTTTGACAGTTATAAACAGTATGTATAAACTTGCAGATATATTTTAATATATACATACATTTTAAAAATATAAACTAAAACGCACTGCCCTTGAGTTAAGTCCAACCCATAGTGATCCTCCTCCTTTGGGTTTCCAGGGCTTATATCTAAAAGGAAAGAGGCTTCCCATCTTCCTCTGACAGAGTCCCCAGCTGATTTGAATTAACAAAGTGTCTGCTGGATGGTCAGCTATATAGGTCATTTCCAACAAAACGGCACACAACAAACCAATATACATTATCTGTATTATCAGTGGCACCAGAGATGGAGAACTTGAAACTGTACTGCTGGAAATTAAGACAAGAAGAAAAATCTAGTACATTCAAACTTTCTTTTAAACTCTGACAAGATTAATAAGCTTCTCTAAAACTAGAGGAAGTGAGTAAAAGCTGATCTAAGAAAATTAAGCAACAGTAAATCTAGAGGAGAAAACATAAATTCTGTGAAAGTTCTTTTAGAGTATTGACAAACTATGAGCCAGAGAATAGCACTATTATTTTGGTAATGATGATGATGATGAGTGTATCATCAAATCAGATCTGACTGGTACAGGAGGAGATTGTCCCTCCTTCTCCAACACAGCATCTGGTGGATTTGAACAGCACACCTCTGGTATTGCAGCGCAGTTTCCTGCCACTAGGCCACTAGAGCTCCCTACCACTATTATGTTGAAAAGAGTACAAGAGTAGCTGCTAAGAAGCCAAACTTCAAAAAAGAATTTGCCTAGGGGGTTGGAGTTGTGGCTAGGAAGAACTAGTGAAACTATCAAGCAATAGTTTCACTTGGTAGCTGAAAAATTTAGTTGTGCTATAGATGGTGAAGAGATTGAGATAGTTAACAGCTTTAGTTTACTTGGCTCCACAATCAACACTCTTGGTACCAGCAGCCAGAAAATCAAAAGATGTATTGCATTGGGAAAATCTGCTGTCAGAGACCTCTCCAAAGTACTGAAGAGCAGTGATGTCAGTCTGGAGACTAAAGTTTGTCTGAGCCAGGCGAGACTAAAGTTTGTCTGAGCCAGGCCATAGTCTTCACAAAAATTGCTTGTTATGCGTCAGAGAGCTGGACAGTGACTAGGGATGATAAAAAGAGAATTGATGCCTTTGAGGTGTAGGGCTGAAGAAGAGTATTGAATATACTATGAACTGCCAGAACAAACAGGTTCATCCTGGAGGGGTGAAACCGGACTGCTCCTTGGAGGCAAGGATTCTAAGGCTTCATCTGACAACTTTAGGAATGTTGCAAGGAAAGACCAATCCTTGGAGAGAAGCTTGGGAGGGTGGAGAGGCAGTACAAGAGAGAAATACCCTTGATGAGAAGGATTGAGGTAGGTAATTACCTCAGTGACTGAGGTAATGAGGGTAGGTGTGTCAGAGATAATAAGGTTGTCACAGGATACAACAGGTTTCAGGGCTATTGTACATTGAGTCACTATGAGTTACAAGCGACTCGAAGGCACATAACAACAAGAATTCAAGAGAAGCCTTATTTACCTACCCCAAAATGTTCATATCAAAGAAGACTTTATACAATCAAATTAACACTGTCCCAGCTAGTTCGGTTAACTAATTGGCCAGATCTCCTAGTAGTCCTATACAGCTCTTTTGGTCCACCATTCTGCAGGCTCCTATCACCCTATCCTTGCCCAAGGATGACCGCCATCATGCTCCTTCCCTGTCTGTCCTCAGGCCTCCCTTCCATCCTTCTCCACACATCTATCACCACTGCTGCATGCCACATGCCCGGGGCCAATCTCCCTCAGAGGGCAGCCCATTCTACAGACTCCCTTCACCTCTGTCTCCCTTGAGGCCATGTCAGGAGCCATGGTTGGCAACATCTTTGTTTTTAATATGTGTCTTTTAGAAACATTAAGGTAGCTTTGGTGGCTTAGTGATAAGACTCTACACTACATTCCCAAAGAAACGTGGTAGAAATCCACTCACTGCTCTGTCAGAGAAGCATGGACAATCTCCTCCCATGTGATTTACTGCCTCTGCAAACTCACTGGAGGGTCAGCTTGAGTCTGTTCTGACTTGACAGCACACAACCATAACAGAGACACTGTGCCTTCATCCAAAAGACTAAAGGTGATGTTGTGAATTTTAGGCATTGAACAGGTCCAGTAGTAGAGATATTTCAGAATCAATGGGGTCCTTCAAGTCACATACATAACCAAAATTGGCCCCACTTAGGATGTTGATGAAGATAAGTAAATTCAGATCATGCAAGCTAAAAAGTGTTCACCTCATTGATATGAATGGCTCAGGTGAAAGTTCTATTTGTACTTGAAGTCTCCTGATTAAGAAATAAATGCAATTACATTGTAATGAAGGATAATTTTTAGTATATAAGAAGAAGTATATATCTATTCTTTATTTATCAACTATTTATCAACCATTCTGTATTTTTAGCCATAATAAAAATACATAGCATTTGACTATTTTGCATATTAATGATATGCATCTGGCAATAATAAATACCAGGCTGTGAGGTTGAGAGTAAGGCTGACGGTGATGGTTAAGTATAACTTGGCCCAGTCATGGTTCTCAGAGGTTTGGCGGAGGTCTGTAGGGATGTAGTCATCTTCCAGTTTGTGATTTAATGAAACCATCTGCCATGCTCACATCACATGGCAATCTGGACTTTGGGACCTAGCCCTGTTGATAAGGAGTGAGTGCCTTTGAAAGTAGACCTTTAATTCTACCTAGGGATATTGTACCTAATGTTAGGTGGATCTTAGCTGAAAGCAGGGAGTACCAGAGGAATGTATATCTGTGTTTCATTGACTATGCAAAGGCGTTTGACTGTGTGAATCATAACAAGCTGTGGCTGACTCTGGGGAGAATGGGAATCCCAGAACACTTGATCATGATAATGTGAAACCTATACTTGGACCAAGAGGCAGTAGTCAGAACAGAGCAGGGTAACACTGCATGGTTCAAAATTGGGAAGGGTGTATGGCAGGGATGTGTCCTGTCTTCATACCTTTTCAACCTGCATGAAGAACTGATTATCCAGGAGGCTGGGCTCTATGAGGAGAAATGTGGGGTCAAGATTCGTGGAAGATCTATCAACAATCTGCGTTATGCAGATGACACAACCCTGTTTGCTGAAACTGAAGAGGACCTGAAGTGCTTGCTGCAAGGGTCAAGGACTGCAGCCTCCAATAGGGATTGAGGCTCAATGTCAAGAAGACAAAGATTCTCACCACTGGACCAACTGGCAGCATCAGAATGGATAGTGAAGAGACTGAGATTGTTCACAGCTTTAGTTTGCTTGGCTCCACAGTCAACACTCTTGGCACCATTAGCCAGGAAATTAAAAGACGTATTGCCATGGGAAAATCTGCTATTAGGGGCCTCTCCAAAGTACTGAAGAGTAATGGTGTCTCTTTGGAGACAAAGGTGCATCTGATACAGGCCATGGTCTTTGCTATCACTTGTTATGCATCAGAGAGTTGGACAATGACTAAGGAGGACAGAAGGAGAATTGATGCCTTTGAGCTTTGGTGCACCATAGACTGCTAGGAAAACAAACAGATTCATCTTGGAAAGGGTTAAACCGAGCGGCTCCTTGGAGGCAAGGATTCTGAAGCTCCGTCTTACATACTTTGGACGTGTGTTAAGGCACAGGACAGAGCAGAGTTTAGGGCTGTTGTACATAGGGTCGCTATGAGTTGCAAACCACTCGACAGCACATAATAACAACAGGACACAACCGAAAGTTACACTGCCGTTCTTCTAGATCTTCCTCTTTTTTTTTCTACCTTATTCTGTATGTGCAGGTGTGTCTGAGAGAGAGATTATGTGCTGTATATGTATGTATGTAAGTAATTATCACTATGTACTCAAGTTCCGATGTCCAAGCCAACCTTTGACTTTGCTTTGCTATATCAACATAAATTAATATCCTTCATTGTTATCCAACCAAACATCAGGATTGTCAGCAGAGTCTAACTTCCTCCCCACAACAGTCTTGGCTTGCATTTGATGATACATGAGTCTAGACTTTTATACGAACTGTAATGGGATCTCTGATGGCTTAGTGGATAGGGAGTTGTGCTGTTAATTCAAAGGTGATCCCTCTCTGAAAGTTGAAACATATCAGAGCCTTCATAGGAGAAAAAATTACAATCTCTCCTTATGTAACATATAGCCTCAGTGATAGTTTTCTCAGTGATAATTTCTTTCTACACCATTTATGTTGGTACATGGTGATGAGCTGAAAGATCTGCACCATAACACTGGTCTAAAATATCAGGGGGGAAATAGGACCCTACAACATTTCAATCTGTGCATAAATTTGTATTGGGTTCATTGTGTTACAAAGTATCTTCCGAAGTTACAGTGCAAATACTGGAGCTTCCCCATCAACTTTCTGGTGCTAAGACACTCCATGATTTTACATGGTGTCAACCATTGACCTGCATCCCCAGGCCACCCCATATACCCTACTGCCTCCCCTACTTATTTCCCAGGTCTACTATTCAGATGTACAGCATGATCAGCCTCTTGCAAAGGAAGTGCCTCCAAATGGCTAACTCTTACTTAATGTCTTCTAATTGAAGCATGTGTCACACTATTATTTTTCAAAACAAGAAAATTGCAGTGGCGACTGAAAATCATTGATTGTAAGTAAAGTGCTACAAGACACAATTAAATGTCTTGGAAGGTGAAAGAAAAAGAGAAAGAAAGGAGGGAAGGAGGGATGGAAGGAAAGAAAGAGAAAGAAAGAAAGAGAGAGAGAGAGAGAGAGAGAGAAAGGGAGGGAGGGAGGGAGGGAAAGAAGGAAGGAAGAAATCACAACAATCTCTCAGAGCCTCTGAGCAGTGTGTAACCCCTGTCTTAAGAGAGTGTGATTCTGCAAGAGTCTGCTCATTGAATAAAGTTGAGGCTATGGTATCGCTTAGCTGCGATTGAGGAACAAGCCAGGGTTTGTTGAGAGCCCATAGCATGATCTATGCAGCGCTTGAAATAGTCATCAGATGTGAGAGAAAAGCAAGTGATTACCAAAGTGCCTTCTCCCTGCTTCCATGGGAATAGAAGAGCAGCAGAACACCTGGTTGCGGAGATAGATTGTTCTCCGAAACATCCCTAATATTTAGTCCAAGTAAAGGCATCAGGCATGTCCTTGCCTTCCAGCTGGAACCCCACTGTGCCAGTGGACCAGTTTCAGACGTTTAGAGGACCACAGCATTCAACTTCTCCATGTGCCTATTACCTGCTAATTTCTTATAATGTTTTTTTCATCAATAGTAAGATCCATGACAAGACACAGGATGAGAGTGTGTTCTTACTGACCCTGTGGCCAACTTACTACAAGTCTTATCCAAACGAAACTCACTGAATTTGGAAACAGGAAGTAGTGATGTTTGTATAAAATGATTAACAAAAACATTCTCACCAAATTGTACATGGGATAAACATTAAATAGTAGTTTATGTATACGTGTATATATACAGATGTGTATGTTGAATCAGAATGTGTGTGTATGTGTGTGTGTGTTTTATTGGCCATGCAAAGGCATTTGACTATGTGGATCATAACAAACCACGGCTACATGGAGAAGAATGGGTATCCCAAATAATTAATTATGTTCATATGAAATCTATACCTAGAATAAGAATCTATTGTCTGAACAAAGCAAAGGAACACTGCGTTGATTAAAATCTGGGAAGGTGTGAGCCAGAGTTTGTATTCTATCTCCATACCTATTTAATCTGTACCTTGAGCAAATCATTCAAGAAGCTGCACTTGATGAAGAAGAATATGGTATCTGGATCTGAGAAAGTCTCCTTAACAACCTGCATTATGCAAACTATACAATCTTGCTTGACTTGAAACAGTTGCTGCAGAAGATCAAAGACTGAAGTCTTCAATATGGACAGCATCTCAACATTAAGGAGAGCATTATGCTGAGTGAATTAATGCAGTCTCATGAGGACAAATACTGCATAAGACAAATATTGTAAAAATAGAAAGATAACTAGTAAAACATGTATAGGAATTCAAGGTGGGGAGGGCTGAGCACGGGTAGGGCTGAAACCACATGGTTACACAATTTGGTGGGTGAAGGGGGGTAGTAAATGGGAAGGACCTGGGAGAAAAGAAGGGTGATGATGGATCATGTCCAATGGTAACTAATTTTATAAAACATTAAGAATGAGAATGAATGTATGAAACACACTGTGAATGAAGAAGAGCATGAAATGCAGTGTAGACAGACCTTGTAAACAAATCAATAATAATTAAAAAAAGAAGATAAAAATCCTCACCACTGGACCAATAAGCAACATCAAGATAGAGGAAGAAAATACTGACATTGTCAATGATTTCATCTTACTAGGATCCATAATCAAAACCCTTGGTACCAGCAGTCAGGAGATACATTGCACTGGGAAAGTGTGCTGTCAGGAACTATCTCTCCAAATTACTGAGGAGTGATGATGTCAGTTTGAAAACAAAGATGTGTCTGATTCAGGCCATGGTCTTTTCCATAACTTACTATGCATCTGAGAGCTAGACAATGAATAAAGATGACAGAAGAAGAATTGAAGCCTTTAATCTCTGGCATTGGAGAAGAGTACTTAATATCCCACGTACAGACAAAAGAACAAACAGGTATGTCTTGGAGAAAGTGTAATCAGAATGCTTCTTGGAGGCAAATACGACAAAACTTCATCTCACATGCTTTGGGCATGTTGCTAGGAGAGGCTGTTCTTGGAGAGGGACATCATACTTGGAAAGATGGAGGGCCAGTGAAAGAGAGGAAGACCCTCAATGAAACGGTTTGACACAGTCATTGCAGTAATAGGCTGAAGTGTATCAGAAATAATCAGGTTGGCATAAGATAGCACAGGGTTCAGATCTGTTGTTCATAGGATCAGTGCATCATACTCGACTCAGAGACAACTAAGAACAACAACAACACACACACACTCATATACATATACATTTCAATTTTTGTTTCATCTATCCATATCTCCATCTGGATATCTAGACACAGATAGATGGGTGGGGGGTAAGAGCAAAAAAAAAAAAAGAAAAGAAAATTCTGACATGAAATCTCGGAGACTCACGCTGTAACCTTGTTGGCTGCCTGATCAGACTTGGGGTGTGTGTGTGTGTGTGTGTGTGTGTGTGTGTGTGTGTGTCTGTGTGTGTGTAATCAAATACTTTTCTAAGATTTGGCAAATAATGCCAAATGATATGTACTCTTCTGCCTTAAATAATTAATGTGTTCTTCAACTTAATGGTCACCATTTCTGAGAAATCTCTTTTGAACTATACCTGGAAAAAGTCGAGTTTGCACACATCAAAATTCTAAGTTCTTCCCACACCTGAATTGGAAACCTCTGCTGTCAAGGATTTCTTTAAAGTGATAAAGAGCAAAGATTTTCTTTTAAAGGTTAAGTTGTGCTTTCCCTAAGCCATGGCACTGTCAGTTGCTTAATTTATATGTAAAAGCTGGGCAGTGAACAAGGAAGACAAATTAGAATTGATGCCTTTGATTTGTGGTGTGGGTAGAATCCTGACCATGTCACGGACTACAAAGAGATCACATGTATCCAGAAGGAAGTGCAATCAGAGTTCTCCTTAGCAACAAAGACGGTGAGACTGTACTTTGGACATGTATCAGGACAGGACAGTCCTTCAAGAAGGATTTCAAACTTGGAAAAGTGCAGGTTAGCAAAACCAGGAGAGACTCTCAAGGAGACAAACTGACCCTGCAACAGCAACAATAAGCATGAACTCAGCAGGGATTTTGAGGAGGGCACAGGATTGGGCAGAGCTTGAGTCTGTCATGGATGGTGTCACTAGCTGGAGCTGACTCATTCGCACCTAATAACAACAATAACAACAACTGCCTTTGCTGAAAATATTATTAAGGGTTTCAACTGCTATTAGAGGACACCAAAACAACCTCGCCCTTCTCCATGTGGAATGTGCCTGGGAGCCAGCGAGAGCTGCAAGTGAATGTGAGTCACTGAGCTGTTAGGCGCCAACAGTCTACATCCCTGTCACTCAGCATATTCAAATCAGGGCTAAGCTTGGTCCTGTACCATCTAATCTGGCTCATAGAATTCCTTGGAACAAAAAAGATGAAGGCATCTGTGAAAACGTCTCCAAATATAGAAGGAATGTCAAAGATGGCTTAAACTAAAAAGTAAAATTGATTCAAATTGAAGAGATCTAAAGTTTGCAAAGTTTTACATGAATAGAGGAAACAATCAGCTTATTTTCCCCATTTACAGACTTTATTATTATAAGAATTATAGTAGAATGTAATATTTCAAGAAGAATATATCACCATTACAGAGTTCTAGTGGTCTAATGGTAAGGAGTTGTGCTTCCCAAAGGCACATGGTTCAAATCTACCAGTTCCACAGGAAAGATATGGACAGTTTCTCTTGTACAAATTACTGCCTCTGAAAATTGGCTGGAGAGTCAGTCATGATTTGGTTCCGACTTGACTGTGCTCACCCACAACATACCAATATTAACATACATGCTAGACGCTACAGTCTGTGCGTGCTTGTGAGCGCCCCCAATCATCTGAAGTCGACATCACAGAAGACAAACAAACTCTCTCAAGAAGTCTCACTTGGTACCCATGGTCAGCAGAGTGGGATGGAATGAGCTCTGAATTTGAACTCAGAAAACCTGGATCTGGATTCAAGTCCTGCTCTGAGAGCTTGGGCAAATGATTGTATCTTCTGAGCCTGTACCCTCAGCTATGTCTACCAATCACTTAATGTGGCGTTTAAATGACAAGTATGCTTTAAAGTTTCTAGTTACTGTGTTTGATGTATTTAAGCTATTCAGGAAATGGGTTTATGTGTCTTGAATCCCAGTGGAAGGGGTCCATGAGTTAGAAGTGAGTTTAGAGCTGGGTCGTCCAGCCAATTCATGTTAAACTGGAGTATGGGCACCAAGAGGACCAGGTGTGCTTGGTTCCTTTTGTCTTTCTTCCACGGCCCAGGCTGCACTTTAAGCAGGCGCACAGCAAACCCTTCCACACAACTGAAGTTCTGTGAAGTGACTGGTTCTGCGAAAGAGCAGCCAGAACGGCATGAGAAAAACCGAGAGAGAGAGAGGTCACTGAACCCAATACGGGTCAGTGCTTCCGGGAGCACTTGAGCAATTGTATCAGATACCATTGAAGAATGAAGAACGTCAACAGCAAAAAAGGTCATCAGATGAGTGCTTTTTTGCATCATGTGACATTGTGTCACCATCTGTTTTCATTGAATCTAAGAGAGTATAAACTCTAACCTGAATTATTTGATTAATTCCCAGGAAAAGAAAAAAAAATACTGCTTAATTTAACTGTGACATTTTTAAAAAAGTGAGCTGTGACCCAATTATAAAGATGCTAGGATGTGTACAAATATGCATCTTAGAGTGGATAAAATACAGTCCATGAAAATCAGCTTTTTAATTACATGAGATTATAGTGAACTAATTGTCCTCTGCTGTGGGGTCTAGCAGGAGACACAAAGTCAAGTGCTGGTTCTGGCTGTGTTGAATGCTGCCTTCAATGGCTTCCAATTAGACACAGGATGGAAGCTGTGCTTGATCTTTGAGAACCATCTGGAGTCTGGCTATTTTCAGGCAAAAATTCATTCCTAAGGAGCTACCCTGTGTCATAAGTATAGCCTAGTGTTCAGTACAGTTCCTAGCACTTGGAAACTGCTCAGAAACAGCTAGCTGAAGGAACCAATGTATGAATGCTCTGTGTCTACATTTATCCCTTTAGCGAGAAAGTGCCCATGCTCAGAGAGAAAAGGTGATTATACCATTAATTCCATGGCCAACCATGGTCAATGCAGCCAAGTGCAGCAGACCAAGGTGCAGAGCCTGAGTCTCCTGACTCCTCGTCAACAGCTCTTCTCACTGCCTCTAACTCTTCATTTCGTTCTACCCAGGAGGGTGTCAAATTTTCCACAAACAAGAAAAGGCAAAGATCAGAGCAGATACTGCGGTCTTAACCTAAAAACAAATGCTAACTTGGAATTTTTCCATTAAAGAAATTATGTTTTATTGAATCACACCCCCACCAAATATGCTTTGTAAATCCTAACCACTTTGCCTTTGCGGTTATAATCTGATTTGATAGTGAGTTTTCTTGGTTAACAGGATTGTGTCTTAAGTCAATCTCTTTTGAGATAGAAAACAGGAGATTAAATGAAGAAGCAAACACAGAGGGGAAGATATGGTACAGGCCCACCTGCACGTAGAAGCCGAAAAGCCCCAAGGACGCTCTCTGGGCAGAGCTTCCCCCTAGTGTCAGCACTCCAAAATGGAAAACCTACCCTGTGACAGAATACACTCTGCTCATTAAAGCCACCCATTGTGGATATTTATTTCTGTGATGTTGCTGTTGCTAGGTGCCATCAAGTTGGCTATGACTCGTAGCGACCCTATGAACAACTGGTCTGAATCTGGCTCTAATCTGCGCTATCATCTTCATCATCTCTGATATACTTGAGCCCATTAGTAAACTCACTGTGTCATTCCATCTCATTGAGGGTCTTCCTCTCTTTCACTGACCTTCCATCTTTCCAAACATGGTGTCTTTTCCCAAGGACTGGCCCTTCCAAATGTGCCCAAAGTGTGTGCCCAAAGTTTCTGATCTTTGCTGCTAAGGAAAAGTAGTACTAAACTCAGAAACCCAGTGGAAGATCAGCTAAGAGTTGTTTCTAACTCCACAGCAAAGAATGAGAGGAACCAAAATAACCTAATCCACTGCCTTTAAGTTCACTCTGATGCATAGCAATCCTTTCTTGGGTTTCCAAGGTGACAGATCTTCATGGGGGGAGATTGTCCATCTCCTTCCCCGAGAGAAGCTAGTGGATTCCAACTGTTACCTTTCGGTTATCAATGCAGTATGCAATGTCCTGCACCACCAGAACTCCTTACAGCAGCATCATATGACTTAAAATCCAACAGAAACCACAGCTTAAAATCCAGCAATGTCTGCACCTCAGTTTACACTCTGGAATACTGCCATCTGATCATTTGTTACTTCTGCCAAGACAAGAGACTAAAGTGAAACGTTGTCTAATTTGAATTTATTTTAAAGAAATATACGGAAGTAAAAAAGTTTAAAAAAAAAAAAAACCACCCAAGACAAACAAAAACTCAACCGTAAAAAAATATATGGAAGGAACGTACTTGTTCTTTTTAGCCATTTCCAGTCAGGCTTATTTTTTACATTGTATATCAGTTTCTGCATCTTTAATGTGAGAAAATAATAAGACCCACCTTGTTAAAATTGTTGTGAGGATTAGAACTTATATATAAAAGGCATTTGTAGTAGTGCTTGAAAAAGTAAGGCCTATGTAAGTTCATGCAGTTATTAATAGGAAGAAGGGGAAAGAAGTGAAATGCACAAAAGTAAACACTTTGGGGATTAGAGAGTCGACCAATGACAACATACAGTTAAAAGTACAGACTATAAAATTGTCTTTGCAATTTTCCCAGAGGAAGATATTTGAATGGCCAACACACACATGAAGAAATGCTCAAAATCACTGGCAATGAGAGATGCAAATCAAAACCACAATGAAATACCATCTCATTCCAGTTGCAGTAGAAAAGTTTAACAGGGCAGCAAGTAATAAATGCTGGAGAGGGTGTGGTGAAATAGGAACTCTTAGACATTGTTGGTGGGATTGTAAAATGATACAACCATTCTGGAAGGCAGTTTGGCGCTTCCTCAAAAAAGCTGAACATAGAAATTCCATATGATCCAGTTATTCCACTGCTTGGAATATACCCTGGGAAAATGAGAACTGAGGCATAAATAGAGACTTGTACACCAATGTTGATAGCAGAGTTATTCACCATCACAAGAACATGGAAAGAGTTCAGATGTCCAAACACAATCGAACGGATTGAGAAACTGTGGTACATTCACACAACGGAATACTACGCATCACATAGAAGCAATGATTTTGTAAATTATTACCTAGCTTGGGATGGACTGAAGAGCATTATGCTGAGTGAACCTACTCCATCCCCAAAGATAAATATTGTATAAAACCATAATTCTAGAATGTGTAAGAGGATCCAAGGAGGTGGGAGAGTGTGAAGCAGAGGGATGAGGATGTGTGTGGGGGCAGGGGGCTGGAATAACCATGGGTTGTACCATTTGATGGGAGAGGTGAGGGAAACCGGAAAAGTCTGGTCTTAAAAACATGTATTCGAATTCTGTAAAGAAACTAGCATAATAAAAAAATTTTTAAACTTATCTTTGTAACTCTGTCAGAGTTTAGTGGCAAGCAAAAATAACAGATAATGGATGACTCAAACTCAAGTGAGATGTAGTGTAAGGAAAGTGAGCAGTTCAAAGAATTGTTAGAGGACCACACTCAGCTGAGAGACAGAGAAAGGCAGAGCTAAGTAGCAGGAAGACCCTTGGCCAAATCCACACCCTGATCCCTCCTGGGAGCAAAGCTTGCGCCCTTGGTAGTGGTGCCACAGCTCCACAGTGAACACTAGTTCAGGGTCTTGGAGACTTCCAGAGATGCTACTGCATCTGCTGCTTCTGGGATAAGGATGAAGTATCCACAGATCCATTCAGTAGCAACTTCTGCTTTAGAGCTTGGGACCAGTGCTCTGACCTGTGTGTCCTGGCCACATATGCACCCAGGTCACAGCTACCAGAAAAGTTTCCATCTGATTCCTAACAGCTCAACTTCTAAGACATATAGAGAACTTATGGTACCAGGAATCAAAAAGTATCAGGTGTCCAATGCATCATATGTCCTCAAGCATTTAATTTTTTTTCTTTTTTTATTATTATTCATTTTCATGAACCTTTACAGAGACTTTGGATTTCCATTCATTCATTGTTGCACTTTTCTCCCTGCCCACTCCTCCTCCCCAGTATGCTCTTCTCTTTGAAAAGTAGAAGAAAAATTCTTTCATTGTTTTACAATCCCTCCCCCCAAGTCCACTCCACTATGCAGCCTTCGTTCTGGGCAATAGAAGATCTACCAAAGTCATATACATAGTTTTGTCTGGGTTGTGAGGTTACAAGTAAGCTCTGTTTCTTCTTTACTTGCTTTCATATAAGACCACTGCAAAAAAATTGTAATACATTACCTTTACGATAGAACATGACAATGACAATGATTTTGCCTTTACCCTCAAGTATTGATACTCTACTATTCAATAGGCTAAAGAAGACATTCAGATGGTGAACAAACACATGAAGGAATGTTTAAAATCACTAGCTCTAAGAGAGATACAAATCAAAACAACTATGAGATATCATCTCACCCCAGTAACAGCAGCAAAGTGCAACAAAGCAGGAAACAACCAATGCTGGCGAGGGTGTGGAGAAATTGGAACACTTATTCATGGCTGGTGGGAGAGTGAAATAGTGCAACCACTATGGAAGGCAGTATGGCAATTTTCAAAAAGTTGGAAATAGAAATACCATTTGACCAAGCAATTGCACTACTGGGAATATACCCCAAAGAGACCATAACTGACATCCAAGCAGATATATGCACATCCATGTTTATCGTGGCTTTGTTCACAATAGCAAAGAGATGGATGCAACCCAAGTGCCCATCAACAAATGAATGAATAGAGAAGCTGTGGTATATTACATAATTGAATACAATGCAGCAGTGAAAAACAAGGAATTCATCAAATAGTATACAAAATTGGTGACCCAGAAGGACATTCTTGTTGTTGTCATTATGTGCTGTTGAGTCACCTGCCACTCATAGTGACCACATGTACAAGAGCCCTAAACTCTGCTCTATCCTGTGCCAACATTATTGTCTCTGACACATCTACCTCCATTACCCGTCACTGAATCGATCCATTTCATCGAGGGTCTTCTTCCTGTGCTGTCCCTCCAACCTCCCAAGCATAATGTCCCTCTCCAAGAACTAAGCCTGCCTTGCAACATGGCCAAAGTATGTCAGACGAAGCTTCAGAATCCTTGACTCCCAGGAGCAGCCTGGCTTAACCCTCTCCAGGACACACTTGTTTGTTTTCCTAGCAGTCTATGGTATATTCAATACTCTTCCCCAGAACCACAGCTCAAAGGCATTAATTCTCCTTCTATCATTCCTAGTCATTGTCCAGCTTTCTGATGCCTAGTAAGTAATTTCAAAGACCATGGCCTGTATCAGGTACACCTTAGTCTCCAGCCTGACATTGTTGCTCTTCAGTACTTTGGAGAGGTCTCTGACAGCTAACTTTCCCAATGCAATTCATCTTTTAATTTCCTGGCTTCTGATACCAAGAGTGTTGACTGTAGCAAACAAACTGAAGCTGTTAACAATCTCAATCTCTTCACCATCTGTCATGATGCTGCTAATCGTCCCAGTGGTGAGAATCTTTGTTCTCTTTATGTTGAGCTTCCATCCATATTGAAGGGACCTCTACAGAGGACCGAGAAGCAACAATGTCAGTCAAGAGACTAAGGTGTGCCTAATCCAGGCCATGGTATTTGCATTTATTTGCTATGCTTTAGCAAGCTAGACAGTGACTAAGGATGATAGAAGAATTGATGTCTTTGAGTTGTGCTGGAGAAGAGTCTTGAACATACCATGGACCACTAAGAAAACAAATAGATCTGTCTTGGAGAGGGTAAAACCAAGTTTCTCCTTGGAGGCTAGGATTTTGAAGCTCTGTTTCACATTCTTTGGGCACGTGACCAGGAGGCACCAGTCCTTGGAGTAGGACATTATGCTCAGAAGGGGGAGGGACAGCGCAGAAAAGGAAGACCCCAGATGAGATGGATTGATACAGTAACTGTGGGAACAGGAGGAGTTGTGTGAGACTCAGTGAGACTAGCTCAGGACAAGGCAGGCTTCAGAGCTGTTGTACATAGGATGGCTATGAATCGCAGGTGACTCAGCAGCACATAACAACACTATTTTAATTATCTAGAGTCAAGATACCAGAAAGACACTTGTGTTTAATTGATTATGCAGAGACTTTGGTTGTGTGGATCATAATAAATTACAGATAATATTGAGAAGAAGGAGAATTCTAGAACACTCAATTATATTCACATGGAATCTGTACATGAACCAAAAAGGAGTCATTCCAACAGAACAAGGGGATAAAACATGATTAAAATCAGAAAAGATATCCTTGTTTGTCTGGTTTTTGTTGTTGCATTTTCTTCTTGTGTACCTTCTAATTGGATCTGACTGGCACAGGACCAGATTGCCCCTCCTTCTCTAGCAGAGCATCTTGTGGATTTGAACTGCGCACCTTTGGGATTGCAGCACAGCTTCTTGCCACTAGGTCACCAGAGCTCCCTAAAATCAGGAAAGATATGTGTCAGGGTTTTATCTTTTCTTCATACCTAGTCAAACTGTTTGCTAAGCAAAAAGATCTGAGATTGGACTATATGAAGAAAACTGTGGCATCAGGAGTGTAGGAAGATTCAACAACAACCTTTCTTGCTCAGAAGACATAACATTGTTTGCTGAAAGTAAAGAAAATTTGAAGCATTTACATAAAAAAGACAACATTCTTCAATATGGATTACACCTCAACTGAAAATAAAAATGCTTAGAAAAATCCTCTTGAAAATAAAATCCTCAGAACTAAACTAACAGGCAACATCATGATGGTGAAAAGATTGAAGATGTGGATTTTATTTAGATCCACAATCAACACCCGTGGTAGTGGCAGCCAGAAAATCAAAGACATGTTGCATTGGGCAAATATGCTGTTAAAGGCCTCTTGTAAATGCTAAAGAATATCAATTTAAACAATAAGGTGTGCATTACCTAAGCTGTAGTATTGTTCAGTTGCATGTGCAAGTTGAAAATAAAGAAGACTGAAGAATCAATGCCTTTCAATTGTGGTGCTAGTAAGGGGTATAAATATAACATGGAGTGCCAAAATAACAAATTTGTCTTGGAAACACACAACCAGGGTGTTCCTTAGAGGCAAAGATGGTGAAACTCTGTCTCACATAATTTGGGTAAATTGCTAGGAGAAGCCAGGCCCTGGAGTAAGACATCACATTTGGAAAGGTCGAGGGTGAGTAAAGGGAGGAAGATACTTCAGGAGATGGATTGGCACAGTGAGTGCAGCAATGGAATCACTTGAGCACAGTGGAGACTGTGAGCTTGGGATCAGCCAAGGTTACTGTCTGTTGTACAAAGAATTGATGAGTCATAGTTGGCTCAAGGACACAGAGCTACAACAATTCTGACAGAAAAGAGGAAAATCTTGGAAACTGTATTTTCCAAGCCCAAGCACAAGTTATTTTCATCTGCACATTTTAATGTGTGTCTAATTAATGCTAGAAGAACTTAAGATAATGCCGCATATAGCAAGCACAGTACATCTATTTTCTTCCAGAGATGCCTCACTGGGTGGAAGGAGGAAGGCAGGAGGAGTGGCTCCCTGATTTTCATCACACACACACACACACACACACACACACACACACACACACGGAAGAAAATATATTGAGTAAGTTACAACATACTATCACTGTTGTTAGATGCCATCAAGTTCACTCCAACTCATAGCAGCCCTGTGTACACAGAAAAAGTCCTGCTCAGTCCTGTGTTGTTATTGTTGTTATGTGCCGTCGAGTCTCTTGCGACTCATAGCGACCCTATGTACAACAGC
>NW_006399810.1:6381568-6384823 GCF_000299155.1 Elephantulus edwardii
TCAAGGCCTCAAACCTCTTCTTGAGATGGTTCTGAAATTCAGGTGGGATAGACTCAAAGTTATGTGCCATCCCCATGATCTCCTGAGTTCAAGCCTATTGTCGTCATTTTGTTTGTGCATCTCATTGAGGGTTGTCTCCTTTACTGACCCTCTGCTTTTCCAAGAATGATATTCTTCCCGACTGACTGGATCCTCCTAATCACATGTTTAATGTAAGGGAGACAAAGTCTTTGCTTCTTAGGAGAACTCTGGCTACACTTCTTATAAGACAGATTTGTTTGTACTTTTGGCAGTCCGTTGTATGTTCAATATTCTTCTCCAAAATTAAAGAGACTGCCTGTGCTCAGGAATGAACAGATGATGAATAAAAGATGAAAAAAATGCTGTCTCCTGCTTGACCATGATACCATAGTATGATCATCTATTCTCTTCAATGGAAATTAAAAAAATACAAACCAAAGACCTTATACCTGAGGTATAATGTATATACCTTATAAACATAAGTAAATTCTTATTTAATTGGAATCTTAACTCTTACACTGTGGATATTATCCTGTTGAGACCATATCATTGTGAAGTTGTGCTCAGAACTGAACTCATTTCTAAGTTTCTGAAAGAACAGAACAGACACACACACACACACACACATACAGGTCGAGACACATATCATGGGAGGATCACCAAGAAACACTCATGTCAGAGAAGGAATTGACATGATGGGGACCTTGATTTGGACTTTTAGCCTTCAGAACTAACTGTAAGAGAATAGATTTACATTCTTTGAAATCACCCATCTTAGTTATGTGGTGCATTTATAACAAAAATTCAGAGTGACTGATCTAAGGAGAAAGAAGGCTTTCTCTCTTTCAGTTCTGGAGAAAGGTCCTTGTCTCTTCTGCCTCCTGGCTCACTAAAGATACACACATCTTGGCATTTCTTTATCTTTCCACCTGCTTGTTTCATCTCGTTTGACGAGATTGACTTGATACATCCTCGATAGATAGGCATGAAGTTTTGGATTTTTATTTTGGGAAGACACAATTCAGTTCCTAGCATTCCACTCTGTATTGTTGCTGCTAGGTTGCATCAAGTCAACTCCAACTTAGCAAAACCACGTACAACAGAACAGAACAATCTTGATTCTGAACAACTCTCAAAATCTCTGCTATACTCTGCTATACTTGCAGTCTCTGTGCCAATCCATCTCACTGAGAGTCTTTCTCCTTTTTGCTGACATCTATTCAGAATGATGTCATTCTCCAGGGATTGGTCCCTCCTACTAATGTGCCTAGAAGACATGGGCCTTTGTCTTAATATCTTCACTTTTAGGGACTATTCTGTCTATACTTCTTCCATGACACTTTTGTTTGCTCTTTTGGCCATCCATGGCATATTCCGTAGTCTTTGCTAACACACAAAGGTGACAGACCTTCAGCCTTCCTCATTCGTTGTCCAACTTTCATATGCATATGAATTGATTGAAAATGCCAGGACTTAGGTCAGGAGATGTTTAGTCTTCAAAGTGATATTATTGCCTTTTTAAAGAAGTATTTGACAACAGATTTGCCCAATGCAATATGTGGCTTGATTTCTAGACTGCTACTAGCATGGACATTGCTTGGGGATCCAAGGAAATAATTCATGTCCTGGAAAATACAAAGCACCTTCACTCCAGCAAATCATCCTGGAAGTCTTAGCTCAGCTCCAAGTCCAACATATAATCTTATGAATCACCTAAAATGATGGGTAATGATAGGCATAGTGTGACGGTGATTAATTTTATAAAATAACAAGATGAGAATGATTGTATGAAACATAATGTCAGTAAAGGAAATTGTGAAATATAATTTACATTAATTTGGAAAAAAATATTTGTAATGAATAAATCACTGATTGTACAAAAAATACCCTCCAAAAATGTGCGTGTGTGTGTGTGTGTGTGTGTGTGTGTACACGACTTTAGGTATATCTGATTCTATGACAAAAATCTTCTTCTATGAACCTAAGACATCTGTTATTATTGTTAGGTACCACTGAGTTGAGTACAACTCATGGCCATTCCATGAAAAACAGAAATGAACCCTGTCCTAATCTATGCCATCCTCATTTCTATGACATTTTCTGTTTCCAAAGAATAAATGAACAATGGTAGAACAGACCATGGTAGACTTTTCATTACAAATGGGACATATAGGAAGGAAAGGGAATAATAAGTACAAAATGAATTCAAAGGAAGCAGAGCAAATTATACTTACTGTCAAGGCTTTAAAAGAACCCTGTTTTCGAGGCAATGAATTTTGTCATCTGGGTGTTGCCTCTGGACCACTAACAGATCCCACACCACCAATATTGTGGCACGACATCGAAGCTGATTGTGGATGGGGGTCCAATTTTTGTTTTCACAGAATCACAAGACAGGGAAGTGTAAGCACAGGAGCAAAGAAACAGAAACTCTAAACAACATACCTTCACATAAGCATGCAAATCCAAATTCTAAAATGAGTGAAGACATGGAATCCTACCAATGATAGTTACCCAAATCCACTATCTGAACAAGCATGCATTTGTGATAAAATAATTCCTATCAAGCAGTTTGGAAAAAAAGACTTGCAGTTAACTTCTGCTCCCTCAATGACATAATCCATGTAAAGAATCAGTCACTTAGTCATTGATTGCTATGCCCTTGGAACCAACCCATAGCTGACTCTACAGTGGATTCCTAAAGATGTAAATCACATTGGAGGTAGAGGTAGCTGTGGAAAGGCAGCAAGCCCCAGCCCAAAGAGGTCCTTGGGAATGTTGAAAGTAAATTTCCCTTAGTCATGTCAGAAATCTTTAAGTTATGAGAATTCCCAAAAGGCTGTGCTGCTGCATTTGTGAAAGATTGTTTTTGATGATGTTCTTTAGCAACTTAAGGATATGATGTCGAGGTCTGGCAAGCTCAAGGGAGTTTTGGAGGTTATTTACATAACAGACTTCATTATGGCACTTCACATGAAAAGCAGTTTCTTAAATTTGCACTGTTTTTGTTGTTATGTGCTGTCAAGTCACCTGCAACTCATAGCAACCCTATGTACAACAGCCCTGAACACTGCTCTGTCCTGTGCCAGTATTATTTTCTCAGACACATCTACGCTCATTACCCCAGTCACTGAGTCTATTCATCCCATCTAGTGTCTTCCTCTCTTGCGCTGTCCCTCCACCCTTTCAAGCATTATGTCCCTCTCCAATGACTGGTCCCTCCTTGCAACATGT
>NW_006399810.1:6389378-6394739 GCF_000299155.1 Elephantulus edwardii
TTCACCAATACCTAGTATGTCAATATTTATGTGTTTCATTTCTTTCTTAACAATGTCCAATTTTCCTACATTCATGCTTCTCATAGTCCACATTCCAATCACTCGTGTCTCCTTACAGCTGTTTCTCTTTCTCCGTGTTTCCATTTCTAAGATCTCAGTTTCAATTGCCATGTCTGTTAGTCCAAATGATAATCTAAGTGTGCTCTATTTTACATAGGGTTTTCGAAGGTCTATAATTTCAGAAGTGGATGGCCAATCTTTCTTCCTAGTCTGTCTCAATTTTAAATTTAGAAAATTTAAATTTCAAGCTAGGATTCTTTCTTAAAGGAAATTAATGGGACCAATTCTGGGAAGAATCTTAATAAGAATGAATTAAGAAAAAAAAGATCATTTGAAATCTACAGAGTGCACAGGAAAGTTTGAGAAGTTTTCTTTTTCCTTCCCTCCTAAAGTTTCTGTTTTCACCATGAGTTATTCCACATAGGTTTTCTTTCCTTCCTTCAAAGTGGAAACAGGTTCTAAAGTTTGTGAAAGTCAATATAAATTCAAGATTACAGAAACTGACCCTATGCCAAGCACTATGTTCTGAAGCTTTGGGAAACAAATCGATACTCTGTTCTACTCAATTAAAGTTAACATGAGTGTGCACGACTTTATAAAGTCAATAACCTCTATGGTGTAACCCAGTCATTGACATAAAAAGCCAAACATCAGCAGTTCTCATGTGATTCCATCCTTGACTTTGCACACTACTCTGAACTAAAGGCCTCTCCACCAAAGAGAGGTATTCACTTTTGGGGTACTTATTAATGTACCACTTTATCTGAAAACCTGTGCTTGAAAGACTAGAAATAAAGAAAAGGGGGGAAGGGTGTTGAAGTCCGTCTACTACAGCTATTCCTCACCAACACTAGTTTGGAAGAAAAAAATGCCAAACCCCAGGGCCTAAAGAGCTCCATTCCATGGGAACTTTTGATTACTTCTTTGTGTCAGATGTCCTGAGAATCCAAAGATTGCTAAGACATCAACACTACTTTCAAAGTATGTACAAAGTTTAATACAGATGTACACCAATATAATTCATACTAGCGTATTCCAGATCAAAGGAAGCATGATATAAGATTAAGAGAAGTAAATTTCCTTGTGAGAAGATAAAGATGGAATAGTTGAATAAAGTCTCAAATGATGGTACCATTCTCCTGTAGACCCCAAGTCTCAGTTCTAAAAACATAATTAACTAAGGTAATTTTAACGAACAGAAAGTATTGTTTTACAGTTCTGGAAGTTATTGTTGTTGTTGTTATGTGCCATCGAGTTGCTTGTGACTCATAGCGACCCTATGTACAACAGCCCTAAACCCTGCTCTATCCTGTGCCAATCACACTGCCTCTGACACACGCATCCTGATTACCCCAGTCACTGAATCAATCCACCTCATGGAGGGCCTTCCTCTCCTGCGCTGTCCCTCCACCCTCCCAAGCATGATGTCCCTCTCCAAGGACCAGTCTCCCCTACAACATGGCAGACAAAGCCTCAGAATCCTTGCCACCAAGGAGCAGCCTGGTCTAACCCTCTCTAGGTTGAATCTGTTTGTTTTCTTGGCAGTCCAGGGTACATTCAATAATCTTCTCCAGCACTACAGCTCAAAGGCATGAATTCTCCTTCTATCCTCCTTAGTCATTGTCCAACTCTCTGGTGCATAACAAGTGATTGCAAAGACCAAGCCTGTATCAGATGCACCTTAGTCTCCAGAGTGACACCATTGCTCTTCAGTACCCTGGAGAGGTCCCTAACAGCAGGCTTTCCCATCGCAATACATTTTTTTTATATCCTGGGTACTGTTGCCAATAGTGTTGACCATGGAGCCAAGCAGACTAAAGTTGTTAACAATCTCAATCTCTTCACCATCCTGATGCTGCCAATTGGTCCAGTGGTGAGAATCTTTGTCTTCTTGCCATTGAGCTTTAATCCATACTGAAGGCTGCAGTCCTTGACCCTGTGCAGCAAGCATTTCAGGTCCTCCTCAGTTTCAGCAAGCAGGGTTGTGTCATCTGGAAGCTGAAAAGTCTAAATCACGGTCTCTACTATGTCAATTCCTTCCTTGTAGGTAGCCATGGCTGTGCCTTGGTGATCATCACATGGGGGTGCAGGTGGTTTGTGTGTGTCTGCCTATTCTGGTCTTTGAGTAACTCAGGAGTGATTAGATGCCAGGCCCACCCCAACACTGATACAGTCTCATTAACCTAAGCAAAACAAGAAGGCTGCACTTTCTCCAAGATATATTTGTTTGTTCTTTTGGCTGTCCAGGGGATGTTCAATACAGTCTCATTAACCTAAGCAAAACAAGAAGGCTGCACTTTCTCCAAGATATATTTGTTTGTTCTTTTGGCTGTCCAGGGGATGTTCAATACTCTTCTGCAACCCCACAGCTCAAAGGCATCTTTTCTTCTTCTGTCATTTTTATGCTCTCAGATGCATAGAAATTATTAAAAAGATCATGGCCTGAATCAGGTGCACCTAAGTCCTCAAACTGACATCTTGAAGAAAGTGGACACAGAGTACTCCTTGGAGGCAAAGATGATAAAACTTCATCTCACATACTTCGCGCATGTTGCTAGGAGAGGCTGTTCCTCAGAGAGGGATTCATGCTTGGAAAGGTGGAGGGTCAGCAAAAGAGAGGAAGACCCTCAACCAGAGGGATTGACACAGTGACAGCTGCAACGGGCTCGGGTGTGTCAGAAATTGTGAGGATAGCACAGGACAGGATAGGGTTCAGATCTGCCATTCATAAGGCTGTTAGGTCATACTTAACTCGACAGCACCTAACAACAAGAATAATAACAAAGAGGAAAAAGATGTTAGTGTCAAGACTGAGATGCACCTGATCCAAGCAGTGTATTTTCAATTGCTTCACATGCGTCTATATGTTAAACAATGACTAAAGATGACTGGAAAAGAATTGATGCCTTTGAATGTGGTGTTGGCAAAAAGTATTGAATATACTGACAAAAGAACAAACACATTTATCCTGGAGTAATTGCAACCAGAGTGCTCCTTAGAGACAAAGATGGTGAAACTTGGTCTCACATTCTTAGGGCATGTTATCTGGAGGGGCCACTCTGTGGGAAAAGATCTACTCTGATTAACTGCCTCTGAAAACTCACTGGAGAGTGAGCTGTGGGTCAGTTCCAACTTGATGGTACACAACAACATGCTAGGATAGAGGCTCAGAGCAAGAGATGAAGATCCTCAAAAAGGTGAATTGACACATTGAACGTGAGCATGGCAGAGAGTGTGACAAAGGCGGACGATAGAGCAAGGCTTACTTCTATGGGTCATAGTTGACTCGATGGCACCAAACCCCAACATTACTCTAACAAGGAAAATTTATTTCCATATAAGATTTTATCCATGGATGTAGGAGTTAAAATTCCAACACACTTTTTGTGTGTATGTGTGAAGAAGTACAGTTGAATAAAAATGTAGTCTTACAGTCAGACAAGATTCTTGACTTCTTCACCTTTTTCTACTCATCTTTCTCATATTCCTATTGTTGTTGTGTACAGTCAAGTTGCAACTGACCCACAGCTGACCCTCCAACAGGTTTTCAGAAGAGACGATTACCTATTTTTCTGCTATGGAGCAGCTGGTGGATTGAAATAATATACTTTTGCCTCGGTAGTGCAATTCCTTGTCACTAGAGCTCCCTTGATATTGGGGAGGCAGTCCTTTTAGTATTGGCAAAGAACACTGAATACTGTGCTCCAACAAAGAACAAGTGATTCTATCTTGAAAAAAGTATAGGCAGACTGTTCCTTAGAAGCAAAGATAGTAAGACTTTGTCTCACGTTCTCTGGACGTATTATCAAGAGGAGCCAATTCTTGGTAAATGACATCATGCTTGGTAAAGCAGAGCATTAGCAAAGGAGAAAACTACGATTGGTAGATGGGCTGGCACAATGGCTGTAGCCATGGGCTTTAGCACAGCAGAGATTATGCATACAGCACAGGATTAGAAAGGGTTTTTTTCCCGTTATACTTAGGGTTGCTATGAGATCTCATCTCACATATTCTGGACAGGTGATCTGGAAGACATCATTCTTGGTAGAGATTCAGTAAAGAAAGACCCTCAATGAACTGGATTGGCAACAATGGGCTAAGCACAGTGGAGACCATGAAGATGGTGTAGGATCATTATTGTTTTACGTGGTATTGCTAAGAGTTGGAGCCAATGTGATTGTATGGAGTCCTAGTGGTGCAGTAAGCACTCAAAATAGTGAATTCAAATTAGGGTTGATGCTTTAGCCTTCTTTGGGGTCCCAGGGGAAGGAAGTGCTCAAAGGGTCAGCCATTTGACCCCACTAACTCTTCTATCATGACAGAAGGATGGGAAGTCTACCTCTGTGAGATTAACTTTCTCTGAAAACATGTTGGAGGGTCAGCTATGGGTTGGTTCTGCCTCGATGGTACACAACAATAATTGTTCTATAGAGGAAAGAATGTAGACTCTGCTTCTATGTCTATTATGTACAGTCTTAGAAATCCGATGGGGCATTTCTACTCTGCCTTGTAGGGTCACTATGAGCCAAAATTGACTCAAAAGTAACAAGTTTGTTTTGTAGAATGTTATGACCCCAAGTGAGCGCCTTAGGAGAAGGGGGTTTGGTTGTTTCTCTGCATCTGGAACTCACAAGGTACGTTATAACTTAGAAGGAGTAACAAATAATGTTCTAAATTTTTAAAAATTATATTCAATATATAAACATGCTAAGTGTTTCATGATTCAAGGACTCTCCTGACTTCCTTCTTGTTGTTGTTAAGTGTCACTGAGTTGGAACTGACTGGTGGCTGACCCTCCAGTGCGTTTTCAGAAGCAATAAATCACACAGGACGAGAGATTGATTGCCCATCTTTCTTCTGCAGAACAATTAGCAGGTTCAAACCACGTCCCTTTGCAATGGCAGCTCAACTCCTCACAAAAGCATCAGAGCTCTTTGACACCCTTACTCACAAGGAAATGAAGATAAAGAACTTTTAAATTCTCTTCAAAACTAGTTTATCAAAGTCTGAGGAGAAGGATCAAGCAAAGAAGGGAAGTAAAGCTAAGAGAAGCCAAGCTTATGTATAGTTCAGGATGAACAATTTTATCCAGGAGCTTTTTATGTGCTGTGCCTATTTTTAAAGAATCATCAGTAACAAACAGCAATTTGAAAAGTTGAATAGGGAGTTTAGAAGAGGGTTTATATTAATGTGGAAGGAACTATTCAAAAGGATGAGAATGTTTGCATAAGTAAGTGAAAAGTAAAAGAATACAATCAAAGTCACTGAACTGTAGTAATTGTTGAATTGTATCAACATGCC
>NW_006399810.1:6395130-6410242 GCF_000299155.1 Elephantulus edwardii
TGGCAGTCCATGGTACATTCAGTACTCTTCTTCAGCATAATAAAATAGTTCACACAATATAATATAATTAAAATAAGAAAGCACTATAGTTTCTTTAAAGTCTTATTACTCAAAGAAGTAACCCTGACCAGCAGCATCCACTGTGATCTGGCTAGAAATGCAGCTTCTGGAGTAATCAGCAATGTGTTTCCCCAAAACAAATCAACAAAGGAAATTTCCCCAATGATATCAAAGAACATTAAACTTTGGTCAGCATAGTTTGCTTCAAAGAGCTAAACTTTACAGATTTGCAACTTTATCTTTAAAGGAGAAGGATGAGAAGCCATGGGAAGCCCAAACATTCCCCCTTCACCTAAATCGAGTGTTCCATAGTTATCTGGCACAATTGCGCAGACCATATTTCAGCAAGGTGCAAAGACCATATCTAAGATGAGCAACTCTTTGGCTACTCTCAAACGTCATTCTTGCTTTGACTTGATGTAGCTGAAGCTATTCCATCTCAGGAAATCAATAACTCTGAGTTAGACAGCCACTCCTGATGCAATGGCCTAAAGGTCATGACCGAAAAAGAGAGCAGGAGAGAAAAACCCTTCCAAACACAGATCGGAAGAGTGGGCTAGAGAGGGAGGTTGCAAAAGGCAAGCAAGAGGGCAAGACAAGCCTATCATCTTCTTTTTTTTTTTAATTAAGTTTAATTTTTCAGGGTACTGTGGGGAACTATGAGCATTACCAGTGTAAAACTGGCTCCAAATGACTTAATCCATCCCACTTAATAGCTTTTGCCTTCTGAAGAAAAAACAAATGCTGGCGAGGTTGCAGAGAAACTGGAATCCTTACTCACTGTTGGTGGGAGTGTAAATGAGTTAAACCCCTATGGAAACAATATGGCGCTTTCTCAAAAAGTTGCAAGTAGAAATATCATTTGGCCCAGCAATTCCACTACTGGGAATATACCTCAAAGAAACCATAACTGCCACCCAAGCAGATATATACACCATGTTTATCGCAGCTTTATTCACAATAGGAAAGAGTTGGAAACAACCTAAGTGCCCATCAACAAACAAATGGATAGAGAAGCTGTGGTATAATCACACAATGGAATATTACGCTGCATTGAAAAACAAGGAACTCATGAAATATTATACAAAAATGGGTGGCCCTGGAGGACATTATGCTGAATGAAATATCTCAGTCACAAAAGGACAAATACTGCATAATGTCACTGTTGTAAAATGGGACTGACATCAGGCTTGGGGAGAGACTGAGAAAAATGGGATAAATTATATACATTGCATTGAAACAGATGAGGGAAAGAACTGTTTAAAAGGGCTATATGATTAGATATTATTGTCATCCAGGATGAAGGCTGCAGAGTGGAGACTTGTGGGGGAGGGATTGTATAGCAATGAAATAATTTGTCTTTTACTTTTCAAAGAGAAGAGTGAACTGTGGTGGGGAGGGGAGGTTGGGCAAGGAGAAAAGTGCAACAATGGAAATCCAAAGTCTCTGTAAACTTTTATTAAAATTAATGATAAAAAATTATTTTGGGGAAAAAAGATTGGAGGAAGACTCATAAATAATCTTTGTTATGCAGATGATACAATCTTGCTCACCAAAACTGAGAAGGACCAGAAGCATTTTCTGCAGATCAAGGACTATAGTGTTCAATATGAGTTGCATCTCAACATCAAGAAAACAAAGATACTCACCACCAGGCCAATTGGGAGCATCATGATAGATGGAGAAGAGATTGAGGTTGTTAACAATTTCATCTTGCTCAGATCAACAATCAACACTCTTGGCACAAGCAGTCAGGAAATCAAAAGACGAGTTGCAATGGGAAAATCTGCTGTCAGGGAACTTTCCAGAGTACTGAAGAGCAATGATGTCAGTCTGGAGACCAAGATGTATCTAGTCTAGGCCATGGTCTTCTCAGTTACTTGTTATGCATCAGAGAGCTGGACAATGACTAAGGATGACAGAAGAATCTATGACTTTGAGGTGTGGTGTTAGAGAAGAGAACATACCATTGACCACCAAGAGAACAAATAGGGCTGTCTTGGAAAAGTTTCACTTTGGAGGCTAGGATTTTGAAGCTCTGCCTCACATACTTTGGGCATGTGACCAGGAGGGACCAATTCTCTGAGAAAGACATAAATCTTGGTATGGTGAAGGGCAGAACAGGAGAGGAAGATTCTGGATGAGACATATTGATACAGTGACTAGGGCAATGAGAAAAGGTGTGTCAGAGTCAGTGAGATTGGCTCAGGAAAGGGCAAGCTTTAGAGCTACTGTACATAGGATTCCTGTGAGTCACAAGAAACTCTATGGCACATAACAACAACAACAAATTATATGTATATTTTAATTGTGGATGCATAGTTTTATTCCTTTTATTCCAAAAGTTTATGCAAAAATATGCAAAACAAAGAATCAGATGACTAAGTGTGGTATAAAAAGTTCACTATTCAAAATGGTTTTCCTAGACAGTGAATTTTACTTTTTCATATGAATAGGCAGAAATATGCTAATAGGGCATGGCAGCCTATTCATATGGGTCACCCATACCCAAGAGGATTGGCTAGTCTCACCAATTCACAAGGGAATTGGCTAGTCTCAACTATCCACAAGGGAATTGGCTAGTCTCGCCATTAAAGTAAGTGGGTCCAGCAACAGGAGAGAAACCTCACCGTCAGGAAAGAAGAAGCAAGAGAATGTACTGTGTCCTCCAGGAACAGAGAGACACTTGCACTAGCCAGACTAGGTACCAATAGCCATAGACATTGGGAGTGCCACAGATATTAGGACTAGAGCTAAGAGCCTTTGCTTAAGTTTGCAGGAGTACTGGCGCAGGGCAAGGAGCCAATACTGACAGACTGAGAACCTTGTATCACTGGACTACAAGCCTCCAGACTCAAGGCTGAGGTGCCCCTGAGCACATTTCAGAAACTGTCCTGATTGTATTCTGCGACTAACCTGAATTATAGCCTTTTGACTTTCCCAATATAGCTTTATATGGTCTGTGAGCTATCACATTAGATTTTGGACCCAGTAAAGCAGTAAGATTAGTGCTGGGACGAGTAGAAAGAGGTGTGGGGACAGGGGAACATGTCTGACCTCCTGGGAATTGGTTTTGTGTTGCTGATGTTGTTAACAGGGACAGTTTTCCTTAAGTGAAGTTGGTACAGGTCAAATATGGCCATCCTCTTATGGTCCTTCCTCTTTTCAAAGTAAAATAATCAGTATCCTGTAGCTGGCAATTATACTAATCACTGCCAAATGGGTAAGGAATTACACTACCAACCCAAAGGCAGGTAGCTTGAATCCACCAGCTGCTTATGAAAGAAAGATGGCTAATCTCCTCCACCTCTGAAAACCCCTCATTTATGAGTTAGTTTTGACTCAATGACATGTAACAACAACAATAATCTGATTCTCTCTCTCTCTCTCTCTCTCTCTCTCTCTCTCTCTCTCTCTCTCTGCATGAAGAAGCAAGAGTTCAGGGAATTTTCTGGTATAGTCTGTTCATGTCAAACTATATGACCAAGCTAGAAATGGGATTCCTATCTTATAATAGGCTGCGGGCTATGGAGGCTGACAAAGATCTACAGACAGATGACAGCAGGTCATTGGCTCCAGTGTAAAGATCAGAAGTCAGATGGTGACCAGAGTCAGATGGAAGATCCAGATAAACAAAAAGCAAGCTAGCTTTGCCATAACAGCCATATATGCATATATGTTTGTTGCAGACTACAATCTCCAAGGAATTACACTTTGAACTAAAAAGCTCTTCAAGATCTTATCATAAAGATGTTCATATTATATCAAATCTCAGGAGACTAACTACATCATTACTGACAAGCCAGACTCATGGACAGCTATGTTGATACACAACCTTCACCATCACAAGCAGGTCCTCAGAACATTAAACATAGAACTGAGATGTAAGACAGCAATTCTACTCCTAGGTGCATATCCAAAAGATGTGAAAGTGGGGACTCAAACAGTTAGTTACACACCAGTGTTCACTGAAGCACTATTCACAATAACAAACGAAGTTGTAGTATATGCTGTGACCGGAATGAACCTTGAGAAATTATGTTTACTGAAATAAGACACAAAAAGATAAACATTGTATGACCCCCACTTAAACGAAATGTCTGCAACAGGGAAAAGCATAGAGACAAAAGAACATTTGTGGTTGATCATTCTGTGGTGGGGAGTTACTGCTGAAAATGTAATGAATTTCTGTTTGTGGTGCTGAAATGTTTTTTTAAACAGATGGTAACGATGATTGCAGAACACAGTGAATGTAACTAATGTCATAAATACGATGGTTAAAAAGGTTAATATGGTTAAATTTTGTTATATATATATTTAGATAAAAATAATGTTTTAAGTAAACAAACATACTTCCTTAGTTCTGTACATATAGATTATGTTAATTAATAAGGGCAACATATAAAATATGACTTTAAAATATTCTAGTGAAAGTTTGAATGCAGAGATAAATCTTGCTTGTCTTCCTAATTTCCTTAAAAGGGAGGGAAAAGAGAACTAATTTATATTAAATACAGAATCATTCTGCCTCTGTAAGAATCTCAGATCTGAAACTCATTAATAAAAAAACATTTAAAGTTTTCCAAGGGATGCTATGGAACTAGAACTGTTTTTAAAGAAACTAGAAATATAAACCATAATGTATTAGTCATTGTCTAAAAGAGCATCTAGAGTTTATTAGTAGAAAATTGCAAAAGAATTATTTAATAGGCCTCTTAAGAAAGCATTGCTGTGTGATGTTCTCAGACCAAAACCCAACCCAACCCACTGCTATCAAGTTCACGCCAACTCTGTGTAACCCCGTAGCGCAGAAGAGTACTGCCAGTTGGTGTTTCCAAGACATGATCTACTTCCTCGTTGCAAGAAGCTGCATGCAACCCCAGAGGCATGCAGTTCTAATCTACTAGATGCTCTGCTGGAGAAGGAAGAATCTCCTCCTGTACCAGTCAGATCCGAATGGACGGTACATGCACAAACAATAATTTCAAACAAAACAATGAAAAAAGGCATGATCTGCTTCTTTTTCTTCAACTGAGTGGCAGGTGGGTTTTAAATTGCCAACATTTTGGTTAGCAGATAAATGCATTAAACACAGTACCACCAGAGTTCCTTGACAGATCTCACGTAGTCGTTTTCAAAGTATGAGCCACGACCTAGATGGTCAATATCATCTAGGACTTTAAAACATTGCTAATTCCAACATCCCAACCCAAACTTCCTGAACCAGAAATCCTAGGGGTAGGGCCATGGTTGTGATTTCAAAAGCCCTCTTGGTGATTCTAACATAGACTAAAGTCTGACCACTGCTAATCTGATATAAGATGAAGTTGTGCCTTCTGTTTAAGTTAAAAGTCCAAGACAAGTGTTGTTCCACTCAAGTATCTATTTCCTGTACCCAGTGGTTTGGTTACATTCTTTACATTTATGATGGCGATAATTGTCATTCCTATGAAGAACAGTCTTCTTTCATTAAGATCATTGCTATTTTAAAAAGTGGCTGAAATGTTAGTAACAAAACCAAACAGATAATTTTGCATCAGCAGAATTTATTCTCATCAGGGTTACATGTTTAAATAATAATTAGGTGCATGATAAATACAGTTATGAAGTGTTGCCTCACTTCACTTCAGAAACTACTCAAAACTCATCGTCATCAGATTGGAACCAACTCATAGCTGAGCCTCTACTGGGTTTCCAAGGCTATTAATGGAGATTGCCTCTCTCCCAGAAGTCACAGGTAGATTTGGATCACCAGAAAAGCACAGCATTTGAGCAAGCAGTGTAATTCCCTAGGGACTACACTATGAAAGCTCCTTTCCAAAAATAAGAATACAATTAATAAATATGACTAGGGATGATAGAAGGAGAATTGATGCCTTTGAGCTGTGGTATTGGAGAAAAGTTTTGAAAACACCATGGACTGCTAAGAGAATGAACAGGTTCATCCTGGAAAGGGTTGAACCAAGCTGCTCCTTGGGGGCAAGGATTCTGAAGCTTCATCTGACATACTTTGGACATGTTGCAAGGAGGGGTCAGTCCTTGGAGAGGGAAGTCATGCTTGGGAAGGTGGAGGGACAGTGCAGGAGAGGAAGGAAGACCCTCGATGAGATGGATTGATTCAGTGACTAGGGTAATGGGAATAGGTGTGTTGGAGACAATAAGATTAGCACAGGATAGAGCATGGTTTAGGGCTCGTGTACACAGGGTCACTATGAATCACAGGGGACTCGATGGCACAGAACAACAACAATTAATAAATGCTTGTATCACAATTCTCAGGTTCTAAAAGTACACAGGAAGTGGCTTTAATAATCCCACACCTGTGGAACCCCACCCTAAATCCACTGAATCAGAATCAATACTTTAACCACATGTCTGGGTGATCTCTATACTAATCCACATCAATGGAGCTTGATAAATATTTGTTTAAAATATTTAATTTCCTACTCTTTAGCCATTTTTATGCAATAGAAAACCATCTGCTGTCAAAAGAGGTTATTATTAGCAACAACAATAGTTGGCAGTTATCCAATGCTTTCATTATAGTGTTACATACGGTTTTGCTTGGCATTACAATCAGAATTTTCTTTAAAAGAGACCACATTTTAACTTTCTAAATAGATTTATTTCAATTAAACAACAATTGGCCACTTATTCATCTAAGACATGTCTTCACCAACTTGCTTTCAGTTAAGGTATACTTGAAACACAGGAAGTGGAGGAAAGCAGTGATTGGCCAAGGTGGTGGCTTAGTCATACACACTGTGCCATTCTTCTGCAGCAAAGAACTGAGAAATCAAGTGAAACAGATAGATGACAATTTGGCAACCCAGAACAGCAAACAGAGGATAAAACTTAAACCCTGAGGAGAAGGAAACACAAAGAAAGAGTGAACAAGGAGATTGTAGGTGCCCTTTCATCTTGCCTGGCACAGCATGACCATCCTGAGAAAAAGATGAGTAGACAGTGACAGAGGAGTGTGTGAGACATGTTTGAACTCATGGGAAATGGTTTTCTATAGTTCATGCTATTGACAGGGACAGTTTCCCTTTGTGAAGCTGGTAATGGTCAGATATGGCTGTCTCCACATGGCCTTTGCTCTTTTCTTAAAGGGTTAAAGTTCTCATCCAAGAAGTAAACAAACCCCATACAGGAGAGGCCTCAAAACAAAGTCACCAGGACATAGCATAATCGAACTTTCCAAAATCGAAGAATTCTAAGAGCAGTTCATATTGCACGCAAAGGGATATCAATAGGATTAAACATCTTTTTTTTTTCTTCAAAACCAAGTAGGCAAGAAGGCAATAGGATATTATACGTAAAATGTTAGAAGACTTTCCAACAAATAATCATATAGCCAAAAAATTTTCTTCCAAAAACAAAGATAAAACTATGGCGTATGCACACCCATGTTTATTGCAGCTTTGTTCACAATAGCAAGGAGTTGGAAACAACCTAAGTGCACATCAACAAACGAATGGCTAGAGAAGCTGTGGTATATTCGCACAATGGAATACTATGCTGCATTAAAAAACAAGGAACTCATGCAATATTATTCAAAATGGTTGACTCTGGAGAACATTATGCTGAGTGAAATATCCCAGTCACAAAAGGACAAATATTACATGATGCCACTGTTGTAGAATGGGACTGTCCTTGGGGTTGGGGAGAGACTGAGTAAGATGGGTTCAATAATGTATACTGCACTGAAACAGAGGAGGGAGAGAACCGTTTAAAAGAGAGATGTAACTGGGTATTTCTGTCATCACAGGAGACTAGAGCGAGGGCTGCATGGTGGAGGGGACCTGGGGGAGGGTTTGTAAAACAATGAAAGAATCTTTTCTTTTACTTTTCCATAATTTTTGGACTCATGTACTTATCACTTGTTAGTCAAATTTGTGTCTTCTAGGTTGCAACACCCCCATGATACATCTTGAAGGATATGTACATGTACAGCCAAGCACAATCAATAAGAGTGCATCTGAATTCCAAAATCAATCTCCATAATAGTCTATGTGTTTCCTACTGCCAAAGGGGCCCTTTAGAGTAGTGAGAGAAGATCTTCACCCTGAAACCCACAACGTCCCTTTTCAGCAGGAAGTAGCTAAGAGAATACGCCGTCCCCTTTTCCTTATGACTCAGGGTGAAGTCTCTCTCAGGGAGGAGTGATAGGGAATGGCAAAGGATACACTGACAAAGAAGATTAATCAGAACTGGCTTTGACAAGCACTGTGGCATTTGGACAAGAACAAACTGGGAGGAGGGTAGAGAGAATAGTGCAACAATGAATGAGTGGAAGCCCAAAATCTCTGTAAATGTTTATGAAAATTAATAAAATATAATTATAGAAAAAAAAAACAAACAAAAAAAAAAAGTAAGGTAATTTGTTAAAAGGCAGACCAACCTTACAAATACTAAAGAGGGACACAGAGAGCCAAAAACCTCATACAATGGCCCAGATGTCCAAACACAATCAAATGGATTGAGAAATTATGGTACTTTCACATAATTAAATACAATGCAGCATGCAGGAGCAATGATTTTGTAAATTATCACCTAAGTTGGGAGGGACTGGAGAGCATTATGCTGAGTGAACTAACTCCATCCCACACAGACAAATACTGTACAAAACCATTATTGCAGAATGACTATAAAGATCCAAGAGGGGACTGGGTAGAAGCAGAGTGGTGAGGATGGTGGGGGTTAATCATAGGGTCATGCAATGTGATGGGTCGGGGTGGTGAAGGAAATGGGGAAAATAATGCATTAAAACTTTGTAAATAAACCAGTGTAAAATTTTTTTTAAAAATCAACTCGACCATAGATAAATACAGAACGCACAACCCAAGAGCATCACAAATACACATCTTTCTGCAAGGTACATGTAATAGATGATATTTTATACCATACAATGTGTCTCAATAAGTTTAATGTCAAATAATGCAAAATATCTTCTCTGATTATAACACCAGAAATCTTCTGTGCTCATAAATCTACAAATCGATAACAGAAAGAAAAGAGGAAAAAAATTAGATACTAAGAAGTGAATAATATCTTAACGGAAAACTATTGAATAATAGAAAAATTATAAATGACATTTTTAAATTTGTAATAAAATTAGAATTTTAAAAAAGCTGTTTTCAGAGGAGATTTTATACGAATAAATGCACACATTAAGGTAGAGCAAAAAGCAAAAATTAATAGCTTAGCCTTACAACTCCAATAAATGGGAAAGGAATAGCAAAAGAAGTCCATAGTCACCAGAGAAAAGGGAAATAATAAAGACCCAGGTAGGAAACAGAAAAACAGTAGAAAGAACCCAAAGGGCTAGCATTTGATTCTTTGAGAGGATCAATAAAAATTTTTAAACTACTGTCTAAACTGAAAAGGGAAAAAAAAAGAAAAGATACAAATAACCAAAATAAGAACCAACTGAGATAAAAAGGATTACTACAGAATATTATGAAAAATTATACTCCAACAAATTTGAAAGCCTAGAAGAAATGAAAAAAAATTCTAGAAATATACTACTTATCTAAACTAATCAAAAAAGGGTAGAAAATGTTAGCATATCCAGTTATTGAAAGTGGCATAAAACATACAAACGAAATAATTCCCAACACCAAAAACCACACAAAAAACCCACCCCAGCTCCATAGTTGTGCCTTAGATTGTTGTTATGTGTGCTACTGAGTCGGAACCATGTCATAGCTGACCCTGCAGCAGGTTTTCAGAAGCAATGAATTGCGTTGAAAGAGGGTGCCCACCCTTCTCCCACTGAGCAGTGGGTGGATTTGAATGGCAGGCCTTTAGGATTGCAGGACAGCTTCTTTACTGCTAGGCCACTAGAGCTCTTATGCTTTAGAAAGCGGCTCAAAATTTAGTAGAAAATTCTACTCAACATTCAGAGAAGAGTTGACATCAGTATACTCACAGGCTATCCCAGAACATAGGAACACTCCTTAATTCATAACCCTGCTACCAAAAACACCAGCAAAAGAGAAAATTATAGACCAATAGCCCTCATGAATATAGACAAAAGAATTCTGAACAAAGTTCTAGCCAACAGAATTCAATAACATATCCAAAAATAATGATGACACCATTATTCTAAGATGCGCTTTGAGTTGGGAATTGAAGCTATTTTTTTGCAAGTCACCAAATAATAGACTTATAAGATAAACAATATCACTCATGAGTAACGTGCTTCCTTAAATAATGAAATAAATCGCTAGAGGAACAAAGATGAGAAGAAAGTAGGGGGAAAGATGCTAGATCAATGGAGATAAACAGAAATGAAGTGACAAGAATGTCTACCAGTGAGAAAATGGTAAGCTATGGCATGAAACAGCTTGTATTAAAATTGTGAAAGGGGAACCGAACTTGATATGTAAGTTTTTTTGCTTTAAGAAAAAAAAAACTTTTTAAAAAGAAAAGAAGCTAGAGGAAAGAGGTTAAAAGTATTAAGACTATGGTTTACTGGAAGAACAAGCCCTCTCAGAAGAGAAGGGATAGCGCCACATGCCTTTCTGGACCAATAAAGAAACAAAAAAAAACAAGGATGAAAAGGAGAAAGTTTAAGGGGAAAAGTAAGAAATTGAGGGGAAATGCTGCGTGCCAGATGGCGGCAAGCAGGTCCAGATCAAGTGGTGAGTTCATCGGCCACGACAAAGGGAAGTGGTGGGCAGGGGGAATGGCTACGCTGAAAGGGGGAACCCGTGACAACCACCACGCACAGGCTGTTTTTCCAGGACTGCTGGAAACCTGCAGGCAGTTTTACAGAAGATACAGCCAGTGTGTTTGCCTTTGTAAGTATTCAAAGCGATCCTGCTGAGAGGCTGGGTCCTCCCTGTTGAGATGTTGTACTCTACTTCACAGTAAATGTATCTCTAATATTCTCTTTAGTGAGACAAGTGCCCAAACCCACTTCTTCCATTTTTAATGGCTTTCCTGGGGCTTGCTTATTATTCTGATGTCTCTAATAGTCATTTCTTTTCATTTACTTGCAGGTTGCTGAGTTTTGTTTCCTAGCAAAGCAGAGAACCTAAGCACCTTGCTTGTGAATCAAAGGCCTGTAGATCCGTCGTTTAAGAATTACACGTATTGATGGCACAATTTTAAAGTCACGCCTTGGCCTTATAAATAATGTTCAGGCTCAGGTACTCTCGTGGCTGCACACACATTTCAGAATCAATTTGGATTCAGCATATTATCTTAACAGACAAGCTCCTCAAACCTTCAGTGAGGTGGACCCCAGCTTCCCGTTCTAGAAATTTGCTACTTTTCTAAACTGCTGCTGGTTCTGCAACACCCAGCAGACTCTTAACCCTGACCATGTTTTGGGGGCATCAACTACAAAGCGCTGAGGGGACCGGAAGAAAGGGCTGAAAATCCAGAATCAGAGAAGGCTGTGTGCATGTTTACCTACTGTGCTCTTGCTCTCAATATCTTCACAGCCTAAAGACGTCCCTGAGTGGTGCAAAGAGTTAATACACTGGGCAACCAACTTAGATTGTAAACAGCTTTAGTTTGCTTGGCTCCACAATCAACATTCCTGGCACCAATAGCCAAGAAATTAAAAGACATGTTGCTTTCAGAGACCTCTCCTAAGTACTGAAGAGCAATAGTGTCAGTCTGGAAACTAAGGTGCACGTAATACAGGCCACAGTTTGGTTTTTTTTTTTCAGGCCATAGTCTTTGTAATTGCTTGCTGTGCATCAGAGAGCTGGACAATGACTAGGGATGACAGAAGGAGAATTGATTCCTTTGAGCTGTGGTGTTGGAGAAGTGTGTTGAATATACCATGAACCACTAAGAGAACGAACAAGTTCATCCTTGAACCAAAATCCTTGGAGGCAAAGATTCTGAAGCTTCATCTGATATATTTTGGGCATGTTGCAAGGAGAGACTAGTCCTTGGAGAGGGACGTCATACTTGGGAGGGTAGAGAGACAGTGCAGGAGAGGAAGACCCTCGATGAGATGAATTGATTCAGTGACTGGGGTAATAGGAATAGGTGTATCAGAAACAATAAGATTGGCACAGGATAAAGAAGTGTTTAGGGCTGTTGTACATAGGGTCACTATGAGTCGCCTGCGATGGCACATAACGACAACAACAACCAACTTAGAGGTTTGAAGTTTAAGTTCACCCAGAGGCCTGGTGATCCACTTCCCAAAGAGCAATCTCAGAAAACTCTCTGGTACACAGGGAAACTCCATTAGTCAGCGTTAACTCCAGCAACTGGTTTTGTTGTTGCTGCTGCTGCTGTTACTGTTGTTAGGTGCCTTCAAGGTACTCTGACTCATGGAGACCCTAAGGCTGATTAAATAAAAAAATAAATTAAAAAACAAAACAAAACAAAACCTGTGACATAGTAGTGAGCACTGGTGGCCTAGTTATAAGAAGCTGCATTGCAATCCCAAAGGCACGTAGTTCAAATCCACCCGCCACTCTGCAGAGAAGGATGGGTAATCTCCTGTGTGAGTAACTGAGTCTGAAAGTCCATGGGAGGGTCAGCTATGGGTTGGATCTGACTTGATGGTAAAAAACAAGAACATAACATAGTATTGGGTTTATACATATGTAAACGTGACAGGGAGCTCTGGTGGCCCAGTGGTAAAAACCGGCACTGCATTTCCAAAGGCATGCAGTTTGAATCCACCACCTGCTCTGTGGGAGAAAGATGGGCAATCTCCTCCTTTGTGATTAATTGCACCTGAAAACCAGCTGGAGGAATAGTTATGGGTTTGTTCCGACTCGGTGGTACTTAACAACAACATTACAGATGTGATGTCAAGTCGCCTGCAACTCATAGGGACCCTATGAAGCCTGTCCTCTTTTGAGTCAGTCTCACTGACTCTGATACACCTACCACCCCCCATTACCTTAGTTACTGTATCAATTCATCTCATCCAGATCTTCCTTTCCTATGCTGTCCCTCCACCCTACTGAGCATCATGTCCTTTTCCAAGGATCAATCCCTCCTGGCCATGTGCCCAAAGTATGTGAAACGGAGATACAAACTCCTACCCTCCAAAGAGAAACTTGGCTTCACCCTCTCCAAGATAGACCTATTTGTTTTCTTGGTGGTTCATGGTATGTTCGATACTCTTCTCCAGAATCATAACTCAAAGACATCAATTCTTTTTCTGTCATCCTTAGTCATTATCCAGCTCCCTTATGCATGACAAGTAATTGCGAAGACATAGCCTAGATCAGGGGCACCTTAGACTCTAGACTGACATTGTTGTTTCTCAGTACTCTGGAGAGGTCCCTGATGATAGATTTACCTAATGCAATTTGTCTTTTGATTTGATGACTGCTAGTGCCAAAAGTGTTGATTGAGGAGCTGAGAAAGCTGTAACCGTTAACAACTTCAATCTCTTCCAGCAAGCGCTTCAGGTCCTCTTCACTTTCAGCATGGAAGACCTGATACAGAGGCCGCAGAAGTTCAAGGACTGTAGTCCTCAATATGGGCTTAAGTTCCACAACAAAAAGGAAAATCTACAATCATATTTAATATTTTATTAATAAATGTTTGCTCCTGAATTTAAAAAAAGAAAAAGAAAAAGATGAAGATGAAGATTCTCACCACTGGGCCAATTCACAGCACCATGATAGGTGGAGAAGAGATTGAGGTTGTTAACAATTTCAGCTTTCTTGGCTCCACAATCAGCACTCTTGGTACCAACAGTCAGGAAATCAAAAGGCAAATTGGATTGAGAAAGTCTGTCATCAGGGACCTATCTAAATTATTAAAGAGTAATAATGTCAGTTTAGGGACTAAAGTGTGACTGATCCAAGCCATGGTGTTTACAATTACCTGCTATGTTCCAGATAGCTGGACAATAACTAAGGATGACAGAAGAAGAATCTATGGCTTTGAGTTGTGGTGCTATAGAATAGCATTGGATATACAATGGACCACTAAGAGAACAAACAAGTGTGTCTCGGAAAGATTGAAACCAAGTTTCTCCTTGAGGCCAGGAGGAATCAGTCTTTGGCAAAGGACATTATGCTTATATGGGTGGAAGAACAGCACAAGAGAGGAAGATCCCAGATGAGATGGACTGACACAGTAACTAGGGTAATATGGATAAGTGTGTCAGTGTCAGTGAGCCTGCCTCAGGATAGAGCAGAGGTCAGAGCTATTGACATACAGTGGCTATGAGTTGAGGGCAATTCAATGGCACAAAACAACAGCAATGTGAATGAAGCTGGAAGACATGCTGAAATAAGTTAATCACAAAAGGGTAAATATTGTATTTGCTAGATCCATCTTGAAGTACAATATTGTGAGTGACAGGATAATATCCATAAGCATACAAGGAAGGTCAGTGAATACCACTATCATTCAAATATATGCACCAACAAACAGAGCCAAGGAAGAGGAAATACAAGATTGTTACCAACTTTTACAATCGGAGATGGATCAAACATGCAATCAAGATGCATTGATAACAATGGGTGACTGGAATGCAAAAGTTGGGAACAGAGGAGAAGATTCAGTAGTTGGAAAACATGGACTCGGTAACAGAAATGGAGCTAGAGAATGACTGAATTTTGCACAACAATGACTTATTTATAGCAAATATGTTTTTAAGAGACATAAATGCCGGTTATATACATGGATTTCACCTGATGGTATGCATAGGAATCAGATCGATTACATCTGCGGAAAGAATTGCTAGAGAAGCTCAATATCAGCTGTGAAAACTAGTCCAGGAGCTGATTGTGGAACAGACCACTAACTACTCACATGCAAGATTAAGCTGAAGTTGAGGAAAATTAAACCAAATCCACAGGAACCAAAATATTACTTTGAATCTATCCCACCTGAATTTCAGAACCATCTCAGGAACAGGTTTGAGGCCTTGAACACGAATGAGCGAAGACCAGATCCAAGAAAAGTGCAAATGTTCATTACAAAGAGAGAAGAGGAAGAAAAGATCAAAATGGATGTCAGAAGAAACTCTGAATATTGCACTGGAATGCAGAGAAGCCAAAGCACAAGGAAGAATTCAAGATACTAAAAAGCTGAACAGAAGATT
>NW_006399810.1:6410371-6413225 GCF_000299155.1 Elephantulus edwardii
GGTAAGGCATTGTGCTGCCAAACCAAGGCACATGGTTCAAATCGCTGCTCTGTGGGAGAAAGATTAGAAATCTCCTCCCATTCTTCTGAAAACCTGTGGGACGGTCAACTATGAGTAAGTTTCAACTCCACAACATGTGACAACAATATGCTGGGTGGTAACCAAAGAAGCAGACGAACTGTGCACCTGAATTTCCTACCCATTGACTCCTCCCATTTATTAGACTCTTTCTCTAGAAATCTAATATTATCAGTATCTCATCTATGACCCTACATCTCCTGGCCTATCTCTCTCCACGAACACCTGTCATCTCCAGTGGAAGTTTCCCAGTGTCCCACACAGCTCAGAATCTATGCCTCTGACAACCTCTGAGTCATCTTCCTCATTCCCTGGAGACCTGGGCTCTGGGCACGCAGCCTCCTCCACATGCTAAACCCTGCTAGCAGCCTAAGGAATTTTGCCACACTTGAGCATGACTCATTCAAAACATTGACCTCTCAGTTCCCTGACTTCCTCTGCTCTGATGACTTGCTCCACGTACCACTTTAGCCACCAAATCTTATGGCCTATCTCGGAATTTCTTCAATATCCATAGCTGCTCCACCTCTAGAACTATATAATACCTCTCAAATCTCCAATCTAAAGGGAGTCTCTGCTCATCCTTTCAGACTGACCTGATCAACAACAAATTTGCAGATTTGGGTCATGTCAGTTGACCTCAAACAAAGAACCTTGTCCTCTCCAGAACAAAAATCTAGTGCTCCCTGCCCACCACCTTTCCTCTCCTGCAAAAGTGTCACTGGAAAGAGATGTCACCTGTCTCTCCACCTATTGGCATTCTCCTACTTGCACATTCCACTTTCCTTAGATTCTACAATTTCATAGCTACTTTCTCTAAAAAGTTCCTTAAAGTCCCTTGCCTTATTATAAAAATTATACTATAAAAAATCCAATTCTGGATGCACTGGCCTAACTTCCTTCTCTACCCCTGCACTTATCCCTGAAAAGTGTCTCACAGAAGGACACTCGTAGCAGAGCCCCTGAGAAATCAGTTGTGAACCTCAACTAGCCCCTCAATGCCGCTTAAAAGCCTACTCAAATTTTGTGTTGGCTCTTTCTTTCTATATTCTCCACTCTTTCTCCTACTTTCTTCCATCACTGCTTCTCTTTGTTCCTCAGGAAAAAAAAAAATAAGCTGAAACTACAACAAGGAAATGCTCTGAAGCCCAAACTAGATCTTCCCACATTTCCACCTCTATATTATCGTTTCCTCAGGAGAGAAAATGTTCAATTACAGGTAGTCCTCAGGTTCTAAATTATCAGATATTCAATGTGTCTTTAAGAGAAATTTGTGGTGTTGAAGAAGAATACTGAATAGCCCGTGGACTTTCAAAAGAATAGACAAGTTATCTTGGAAGAAATGCAACCAGGGTGCTCCTTAGAGGCAAGGATGGTGAAACTTTAACTCACATACTTTGGGCATGCTGTCAGGAGGGGCCTGTCCTTGGAAAAAGTCATCACACTGGGATAGGTGGAGGGTCAGAGAAAGAAAGGAAAGCCCTCAACAACCTAGATTGACATAGTAACTGCGACAACAGGTTTGTACATATCAGAGATTGTGAAAACGGCAGAGGTTAGAGCACCTTGTTCATAGGGTCACTAGGAGTTATAGTTGACTGGATGGCACCTAACAACAACAGAATAGGTGCATACAGTATTAGGTTACTGCAAGAAATGGGAACCCTGGCAGTGCAGTGATTAAGCATTCAGCTGCTAACTCAATGTTTGGCAGTTTAAACTCTGCAGTCCTTCTGTGAGATAAATGTTAGGCAGTCTGCTTCTGTTAAGATTTAGAGCTTTGGAAGCCCTTTAGAGCAGTCCTGCCTCATCCTTTAGGGTTACTATGAGTTGGAATCAACTCAGCAGCAGTGGGTTCGGTTTGATTTTACTGCAATGATGTAAATGCTGCATGTACAACAAGTGAAGATGTTGTGATGACGGATTTGCTGTAGGTAGGAGTTAGTTCAATCATTTCAAAGTGAGGGAAAGTTTCTATAACATTAAAGAGTAAGAAGATCATTCAAAAACGGCTAAAGCAGTGCACTGATAGGGAACTACCAGAAGTTCAGGTTGGCTTTAGAAGAGGCTGCAGCACTAGGGATATCATTGTTGAAGTCAGATGAATCCTGGCTGAAAGCAAAAATGCCAGAAGAATGTCAATTTGTTTTATTGACTATTCAAAAAGCATTTGATGGTGTAAATCATAACAAATTATGGCTAACATTGAGAAGAATGGGAGTCCCACAACACTTAATTGTTTTCATGTGACATCTACACCTACACCAAGAAGCTGATGTCCAAACAAAGCAAGGGGTTTGGATGGTTTAAAATCAGAAAGGGTATGCGTCAGAGTTTTATCCTTTTTTGATATCTATTCAATCTGTCTGCTGAGCAAATAATTAGAAAAGCTGGACTCTATGAGAAAGAATGTGGCATAAGGATTGGAGGAAGACTTACCAACAACCTGTGTTATACAGATGACACAACTTCGCTTGCTGAAAATGAAGAGGATATGACTCATTTGCTGCAGAAGATCAAGGACTACAGCTTTCAGTATGGATTACATCTCAACACCAAGAGAACAGAGGTCTTTACCACAGGGCCAACTGTCAACATTATGATAAACGGGAAAAGGATTACAGTCAATGATTTCAACTTCCTTAGATCAACAATCAGCACCCTAGGTACCAACAGTCAGAAAATCAGGAGACATACTGTATTAGGCAAGTCAGGGATTTCTCCAGAATACTGATGTCAGTTTGAAGATTAAGGCATGCCTAATTCAGGTCATGGT
>NW_006399810.1:6413325-6422914 GCF_000299155.1 Elephantulus edwardii
TTGAGGGTACCATGGACTGCTAGAAAAACAAACAGGTTCATCCTGGAAAGAGTTAAACCGGGTGGCTCCTTGGAGGCAAGGATTCTGAGGCTCCGTCTAACATACTTTGGACATGTTCTAAGGAGAGACCGGTCCTTGGAGAAGGACAACATGCTTGGGAGGGTGGAGGGACAACGCAGGAGGGGAAGGCCCTCTATGAGGTGGATTGATTCAGTGACTGGGGTAATCGGGATGGGAGTGTTAGAGACAGTGTGATTGGCACAGGACAGAGCAGGGTTTAGGGCTGTTGTACATAGGGTCATTATGAGTCACAAGCGACTCGAAGGCACATAACAACAACAATTTGCATTAAAAAGATAAGAAAGGGCAAAAGTATAGAAAACTGAGTTTATTAATGGTTATCAGGGTAGAAGGGAGGAGAAAAGAAAGGATAATGACAGAAACAGCATTTTTCAAGGGTAGGATTCTACAAACCATTACTATCATTACCGTCAATAAGTTGTTTTATTTAAATGTAAAACAAACAAAAAAGGTGACTGCAGAAACTCCTTGTGTAGAAATAAAATCTTCATGGAATTTGGTTTCTTGGTATAGAGGTTTATAGTGCCATGGTTTCATGGAACATTCCAATGAATTCACCAAATTCTTCTTTTCTACCTTTGTTCATTGTGTAATGCCTGGAATCTTAAACATTACAAGTGGCCTTTCAAGGTACAAGGTACAAAAATTGGTCTTTACCTGCCTGGGACAATGAAGGGAGATGGAGAGCAAGTATAAAAGGAAATACGAATAGTTTGGCTAATTGCCTTCATGAAACTCCTCCTTTAGTGTGAGACAAAACTGGACAGTGTCTCGATACCCTTACCAATTCTTTTTATCAAAGATTCTAGAGGGAGAGTCTAATCAAAAGGGAGAAAATACAGAATAGAATTTCAGATTTTTGTAGACTCCAAGCTTCCCTGAAGCCATGAAGGTGAACCCTAGAAATTATTGCCCTGAGATATAAGCCTTAAGCCAAAAACATCTTTTGAAGTGTCTTCAAATCCAAATCATTAACTGCCTTGGACACTATGCTGCTTTTTTTTTTTCCTTGTTGTGTACCGTGGGACCAGATCTGACTAACACAGAGGAGATTGTCCCCTTTCTCCAGTGGAGCATCTGGTGGATTCAAACCACGAACCTTCAGGATTTCAGCACAGCTTCTTGCCATTAGGCCACCAGAGCTTCCTAAACACTATGCTTTTTAAAATTTATTTATTCATTGTCTTCAGTATCTCACCTTCTATCAGATTTCCGAGGCCATAAACTGCATGGGAGAGGACTGGCCATCTTTTTTCTTAGTGGTAAGGAGTTACACTGGCAACTCAAATGTGGTTCAAATCCACCAATCACTCCACTGGAGACAGATGGGCCATCTCCGCCTGTGTGATTAACTGCTTCTAAAAACCCACTGGAGGGCTAGGTATGGGTCAGTTTCAACATTATGATAAACGGGAAAAGGATTACAGTCAATGATTTCAACTTCCTTAGATCAACAATCAGCACCCTAGGTACCAACAGTCAGAAAATCAGGAGACATACTGTATTAGGCAAGTCAGGGATTTCTCCAGAATACTGATGTCAGTTTGAAGATTAAGGCATGCCTAATTCAGGTCATGGTTTCAAACACCTGCTACTCATCAGCAAGCTAGACAATGAATAAGGATGACAAAAGAATCAAAACCTTTGAATTGGGGTGCTGGAGAAGAGTACTGATTATCCCATGGGCTGCCAAATGAACAGATATGTCTTGGAGAAACTGCAGCTGGAGTACTCCTTGGACGCGAAGATGACAAAGTTTCATCTCTCATACTTTGGACATGTACCTAGGTAAAACTATTCATTGGAGAGGGACCACATGCTTGGAAAGACAAGGCGTCAGCAAAGGACAGGAGGACCTTCAATGAGATGAATTCAGGTGAGTTCAGCACAGGCTTGAGTGTTCTAGAGACGATGAAGATGGCCGTTCATAGGGTCCCTAGAGTTATACTTGACTTGATAGCTCCTAAAAAAAAAACAAAAAAACAAACCATAATAGGCTGTCAGGTGTTCACAATTTGGGGACAGCAAATCTCTACCCCAGACCCTCTCTCAACTACCCTCCCCTTTCCTCATCTTCCCACCAGCATTTATATTTGTCCAAGATGTTTTCTTTTTCAGAAGAAAATTAAACCTTGTCTAGATTCTGTTGTCCTCCAGCCCCCAACATCCTTTGCCTCTCTTTCACAGTTAAACCTCTATAGAGAGGTATCTACACTTCTTGAATGATTTTCTTTATCTCCAAGTGCTTATATATGTTATAGCAAACTGACTTCGACCATCTTTCTTAAGTAATTCTCACTAAGATTACCATTGACCTCACATGAGTAGATGTAATTCAGACTTCATTCTGCTTCACACAGCTGATTCTTCTTCTGAAACACACGGTGTCCATCTAACTTATCTTTTTGGCTTTCCATCCTGGCATCCTTTGTTAGCCTTTTTCTCTCCTCAATGCCCAGGGCAGTCTTAGTTCTTTGATTTCTCTTCTATCCTCCCTTGACACATTCTTCATTCCAGTTATTTCGGCCACTATTTTTGTATCATATTTCCTTGTGACTGATTTGTCATCACCCTTCTATATCAAGGGGTTTGTCTTAGGTATTCATGACAATTCGACTGCCCTTGCTAAAGACTGACTGACATGCATGGACAATCTGACCTACCTGGATCCCTAGAAGTAACTCTGGGATCTTACTGTTGTTATTAGGTACCTGTGGGTCGACTACAATTCATAGAGACTTTATGAATAACAAATATGAACCTTGGATCTTATTACTAAATAAAATTCTGATAGTGTAAGCTGTGAAATCTGTTGATTAGAGAAGCTGGCTGCCTCTGTAGCTGCTGTGACAGGTTAGATATTAGAACCAGGAAGAGTAAAGAAGTTAAAGGTCATGACCCAATTAAAGATAGGAGGCAGAGAGCTGACACATGCACACACTGTTTTCTTTCCTTCCTCAAAGAATAGTCTTTAAAAGGTCAGTGTATCTGCACAGCCAGTCCAGCGAATAACCTCTGTGACTAAGCGATGAGGTGTGTTTCCCTGTGTGCCTATAAAGTCCTCAATAGTGTGTCCTCTCTGTGTATCCTCCTCTGCTTTTACCTTCATTCTTGGTATCACTTTACTTTTTCTTTCACTCTTGTTACATTTGGGATTATATTTACCAGTAAAGTACTAACAAGTAAAGCCATCGCACTTCTGAACACACAGTAATAGTTTTCTACTATTAAAAAATGATGATGTAGTCTCTATTGACTCTGAAAGGTGGTTGGTTACTCCAAGGAAGAAGGATAGTTTACAATATGTAAATCAGTGAACTTGGCTGGCAGAGCCCATAGGAAGTTGTGCTACTGACCCAAGAGGCTCTTTCCCCTCTCATGGTTTGAACCCACCAGCAGCTCCTGATATCAGAGAAAGATGGTCAAGGAAATTTAAAGTGTCCAAAACTCTATGGGAAGTCAGCTATGAGTCAGATATTTCTTGATGGTAATGAGAAAGGGATATGTAAGTTATGATCCTATTTGTGGCTTCAAACACAGATTTTTGTAAAGGAAAAAAAAATCAGGAAATATATACCCTAATGGATGAATAGTGATTTGTTCAAGGTCATAGCATAAGAATTTTTTTTTTTATTAATTTTAATGAAAGTTTACAGAGACTTAGGCTTTCCAGTCATTCATTGTTGCACTTTTCTCCCCGCCCACCCCACCCCCCAGTTCACTCTTCTCCTTGAAAAGTAAAATAAAAACTCTTTCATTGTTATGCAATCCCTCCCCCCAAGTGCAGTCCACTGTGCAGACTTCATTCTGGACTCCTGTCATGACAATAATACCCAATCATATATCCCTTTTAAACAGTTCTCTCCACCATCTGTTGCAATGAAGTATACATCATTCCTCCCCTCCTTCTCTGTCTTTCCTCAACCCCGATATCAGTTCTATTTTACAACGGTGACCCTATGCAATATTTGTCCTTTTGTGACTGAGATATTTCACTCAGCATAATGTCCTCCAGGGTCACCTATTTTACATAACATTTCAAGAGTTCCTTATTTGCACTGCTGCATACTATTCCATTATGTGAATATACCAGAGCTGCTCTGTCCATTTGTTTGTTGATGGGCACTTGGGTTGTTTCCAGCTCTTTGCTATTGTGAACAAAGCCCAAATAAACATGGGTGTGCATATATCTGCTTGGGTGGTGGTTATGGTTTCTTTAGGGTAAATTCTCAGTAGTAGAACTGCTGGGTCAAATAATACTTCAATTAGCAACTTTTTGAGAAAGTGCCATACATCCTTCCATAATGGTTGCACCATTTTACACTCCCACCAACAGTGAATAAGGGTTCCAGTTTCTCTTACAACCTTGCCGGCATCTGTTGCTTGTTGTTCTGTTAAATTTTGCTATTCTTACTGGGGTGAGATGATATCTCATAGTTGTTTTGATTTGCATCTCTCTTAGAGTTTGGGATTTTGAACATTTCTTCATGTGTTTGTTTGCCATCTGAATGTCTACTTGGTGAAGTGTCTGTTCATAATCTGTGCCCATTTTTCAATTGGGTTATTTACCTTTATCTTGTGGTGCTTGAGTATTTTACAAATTCCAGATATAAGTTCCTTGTCTGGCATGCCATTACCACATATTTTTTCCCAATCTTTGGCTTACCCTGTTGGAGAAGTTTTTGGATGTGTATAGGGATTTGATTGTTAGAAGGTTCCATTCATCTGTTTTATCCTCTCCTGGTTGTAAATTTTCCAGGATGCTTGGAAGACTTTTATGTTGTCGATTAGGACTTCTAGAGTTCTTCCTAGCTTTTCTTTAATAAGTTTATAGTCCTTGGTTTCAGTCCTAGGTACATAATACACTTTGAATTGTTTTGGTTTTTTTTTTTTGTATGGAGTGAGGTGTGGATCTTACTTGAGTTTTCTGCATATAGTTTTTCAATTTTGCCAGCACCATTTATTATAAAGCCTGTCATTTCCCCACTTAACTGATTTCATCCCCTTGTCAAAAATCAATTGACCAAGGTAGATGGGCTGATTTCTGGATTCTCAATTCTATTCCACTGAGCTATGAATCTGTCATTGTACCAGTAACATGCTGTCTTGACCACCGCCACAGCAGTATAGTAGGATTTGAAATTAGGGAGTGAGATGCCTCCTACCTTGTTTCTCTTTTTAGGCATGCTTTGCTTTTTCTGGGCCTCTTTCCTTTCCAGATGAAATTGGAGATTGCCTTTTCCATCTCATTGAAGAATGGAATTGGTATTTGTATTGGGATTCCACTGAATGTGTAAATTGCCTTTGTAAATTGTCATTTTTACAATATTGAGTCTTCTCTCCATGAGCAAGGGATATTCTTCCACCTATCCAGGTCTCCTTTTGTTTCTTGTAATACTGTTTGGTAATTTTCTTTGAATAGATCCTCTGTGCTCTCAGTTCCGTTTATTAAGGGCAAACCTAAGGGTATTGTTTTTCTCAGCACCAGTTCTGTATACTTTTTGTCACTATCGAGAAATCAGATTTATTTTTGTATGCTGAACTTGTATGCTGTCACTTTGTTGAATTGGTCAACTATGTTCAGTACTTTTCTTGCTGAATCTTTAGGGTTTTCTAAGTATACTATCATGTCATCTGCATAGACAGATAATTTTACCTCCTCTTTGCCAATTTGGATACCTCTTATTTCCTTCTCTTATCTTATTGCTATTGTTAAGAATTCCAATACAATATTGAACAGGAGAGGTGATAATGGGCATCTTTGCCTAGTTCCTGTTCTCAAGGGGAATGCCTTTAATCTCTCTCCACTGAGAAGAATGTTGGCTCTCAGGTTTGCTATACTTTTTACTATGTTAAAGAAATTCCCCTCTAATCCTATGTTGTTGTTCTTATGTTGAACCATACTTGTATACCTATTATGAATCCCACTTGGTCATGCTGAATTACTTTTTTGATGTATTGTTGGATTCTATTGGCCAGAATTTTATTCAGGATTTTTACATCTATGTTCATAAGATATATTGGCCTATAATTTTCTATTTTGGTGGTGTCTTTATCTGGCTTTGGTATCAAGGATATGTTTGGTTCATAGAATGAGTCTGGGAGAATTCCATCTTTTTCTATTTTCTGAAATAGTTTATGTAGGATTGGTGACTGTTCTTCTCTGAATGTTTGCTAAAATTCACTTGTAAAGCCATCTGGTTCAAGACTTTTTTGGCTGGAAGTTATTGTATTACCTTTTCCATTTCTTCTTTTGTAATGGGTCTGTTCAGGTGTTTAATTTCCATTGGTGTTAGTTTAGGTATGTTGTGAATTTCTAAATATTTGTCCATTTCCTCTAGATTTTCATATTTGTTTGTGTATAATTTTTCATAATATTCCAATATTAGCTTTTCATTTTAGTTGGTTCTGTTGCAATGTTGTCCGTTTCATTTCTTGTTAGCATTATTTGTGTTTTTTCCTTCTTTTCCTTTGTTAGTTTTGCTAGTGGTTTGTCAATTTTATTGACCATTTCAAAGAATCAACTCCTTTTTTTTCATGGTTTCAAATGTTTTTCAGTTTTCTATTTCATTTATTTCTGCTCTAATTTTTATAATTTCAGTTTTTTTCCGAGGGCGCCCGGTTTTCTTGCTGTTCTTTTCCAATTTGTTGGAGATGTTGGGTTAGAGAGTCAATGGTCATTTTTTCCTGCCTTTTGATATGTTTGCTTATTGCTATAAATTGACCTCTTATTACTGCTTTGGCTGTTTCCCAGAGGTTTTGATTAAGTGGTGTTTTTATTGTCATTTGTTTCAAGAAACTTTTTAATTTCATTTTTTATTTCTTCTACTACCCACTCATGTTTAAGCAAGGTGCTGTTCAGCTTCCAAATGTATGGTTTTTTTCTCTTTTATCCTCTTGTTATTAAATTATAATTTTGTAGCATTGTGATCTGAGAAAATGTTTTGTATTATTTCTATGTTTTAATTTATTGATGCTTGCCTTGTGACCTAAAATGTGATCTATTGTGAAAAATGTCCCATGCACATTGGAGAAGGTATACTGTGTTTTGGGGGGGTGTATTAGCTTATAAATATCTATGAGGTCTAGTTGGTTTATTGTGTGGTTTAATTCTTAAACACCTTTGTTGAGTTTTTTTTCTGGTAGTTCTATCTTTTCTTGAGAGTGGTGTATTGAAGTCTCCAACTACTATAGTAGTATTGTCTATTTCATTTTTCAGTTTTGTTAAATGTTTGTTTTATATATTTTGTAGGTCTTTCATTTGGTGCATAGATATTAATGTTATGTTCTCTTGTTCTATTGACCCTTTAAGCATTATATAGTTACCTTCCTTGTCCTTTGTGATGGTTTTTGCATTGAAATTTATTTTTAGATTAATATTGCTACTTCTGCTTTTTTCTGGTTGCCATTTGCTTGGTATATCCCCCCCCCTTTATTTTTAGCCTTATCTTCATTTTTCAGGTGTACCTCAGCATATTTTAATTTTGTTTTTTGTATCCAATCTGTTACTCTTCTTCAGTGGTGCATTCAAACCATTCACATTCAGTATGATTTTTGAAAGGCAGAGTTTTATTGCTCTCATTGTGTTGAGTTCTTTTTGGTGTTGTTGCTAGTTACTTTGGTCCATGCTGCTTTCTGTGGTACCTCTGTAAAAAGGACATGTCTCAGTGTTTCTTGCAACACTGGTCTTGTTTTTAAAAATTCTCTTAGGTTCTGTTTTTCTGGGAATATCTCCCCCCCCCCATAAGATAGAAGTTTGTTTATTCTGGTGGCATAAAATTCCAAGCGTCAGGAGTTGATGAACGGCCTGAAGACATTTTCTGTGGGATCTTGGTCCTTGAAGAGTTTTCTCTGCAAAAGCTTGTGGAGATATTTGAGAAAGTGACAGTAAATGTGATTGTGACTTTGGTGTTTCTGGGAATATCTTGATCTCTCCTTCATATTTGATGGATAATTTTGTTGGGTACAGTATTCTTTGTTGACAGTTGTGTTCTTTGAGTGTTTGATATATGTCCTTCCACTCTCTTCTTGCTCTGCTCGCATGGTTTCTACTGAGAAATCAGTACTTAATCTTATCTGCTAACCATTATAGGTTACTCTTTGTTTTTCCCTGGCTGTTTCAGAATTCTCTCCTTATCTTTGGTTCTGGCAAATTTAACTATGATAGATATGCTTTTGTGTTTTTCCTTTGGGGTCTATTCTATATGGTGTTCGTTCAGCCTCTTTAATATATCTTCCCTCCTTCTTTATTATGCCTGGGAAGTTTTCCTCTAGTAATTCTTCCACAACTTTTTTGTTGCCTTTATTTTTTTCTAGCATAGAAACAATTTATAAACATAATTTTCCTGAATGTTTTAGAATGAGTCTATAATATTTTGATAGGGGGAAAATACTTAGTCATCTATATTGAGGAGCAGCAGGTAGGTGGTATAGCCCTGGTGTGTCCACTTGTGAGGCTGAACACTGTGACACTGATGTGTCAAATGCGTTAAATGGCTGGTTACCCAATGCAGACAGAGAGTGGGGTGGAGCTCCCCAATTAAAACAAGCTTGGAAGGAGGAGTGGCATCCACTTCCGTAATAGCTTGCCTCCGGAAACCCTATGAACCTGGAGAGAGGATGAAAGACACACAAGCATTGAGGACTCTCCTTCATAGGGTCACTATGAGTCACCTGAGACTCAATAGCACTTAACAACAACAACATCTATATTTTAAAGATAATACATGAGTAGCTATTCACATTTTAAGAGTCACCAAGTGATGCAAAAGGTTAAGCGTGGAATTACTGAAATGTTGGTTTCAAGCACACCCAGAGGCTGTGGTAATAGGTATAACCTGATTTACTATCCTGATTAGCATAGAGGCTATTGACCAGTCCAGGTGCCACTTGGTGAGTGAAGGAGAAAGTATGGCACATTGTGTAGCTGGTAAGACAGCTGGCTTTCCTAGAGTAATAACACAGCAATGATAATTAAGGGGGGAAAGTATACCATTTTTAAGTACAAAATGATAGCTTCATGGACACATCTCCTAACTACTTAACTCAGAGTCATTTATATTCCACTTTTCATCCACATTCTGTCCAGAAAACCTTCACTTAATAAATTAATATGAAATTCTCAAAATATTTGAATATTCCTTCTAATAGTGAAGTTAGATGATAAATATAAGTCATTAAATTGTCATTCTTTTGGTTTTTTTTTCAATTTCACTAATTTATTCTTTCAAAATCAACTGTCTTGATGGGGCGTTTGCTGATGTGATGAACACTCGCATAGAGCTAAGGGAGAAACACACAGCTCCATTTCTCATGAAACTAGTGTAACTCATTTCCTTTATCCCAATGCAAACTGGAAGTTGTCGGATTAGGTACATGCACAGCGACCCTGTGAATCGTGGATCTAAGCCCTGACCTATCTTACACAATCATCACCAATAATATACTTGAGTCCGCTGTTACAGTCACTGTTGAGGAACTTCCTCTCTTATGCAGTCCCTTCCAAGCA
>NW_006399810.1:6423809-6428506 GCF_000299155.1 Elephantulus edwardii
GCTTGGATGTCAGCTATGGTCTCTTCAGGGTATATTCCCAGTGTGGAATTGCTGGGTCAAATGGTATCTCTATTTGCAACTTTTTGAGAAAGCGCCATACTGCTTTCCACAGGGGTTGCACCATTTTACACTCCCACCAACAGTGAATCCTTTATCATTTACATCATTCATGGAACTGGCCAACATCGGCATTTCGGCAAAACATTCATGCTGGCACATAATGACAAATAAACTTTATCTAAAAGAGACTACGCTGACATTACTTGGACAGACTCAACAAAATGCATCCCAGATGCATCTTACTCTTTGTAGAGCACCCATAATTCTCCAGAACTCTTCATGGTTCCGAGAGCCTCATGAGCCCAGTACAGATGAAAGAAGGAGACTGAGAGACAGGGAGGTAATTGGTTAAGTAGAAAAAGATGACACTTTTTCTACCATGTGAAAGGACCTTAATAGTCCCGTTCTCTGCGTGATGTAAAAAGGTAAGCACTTCGACACTAACTGAAATGTCAGTGATTTGAATCCATCTGGAGGTGCAGCAGAAGAAAGGCCTGGGGATCTACTTCCAGAAGGTCATAGCTATTGGAAACCTCATTAAATACAGTCCTGCTGACACATATGGGCTCACCCTGGGCTAAAACTGATTCAATTTTGTAATGGTTTTGCTTTTGTTTTCACACAAGAGAGGAGCAACTTAGGAATTCATAAATTATTTTGACAAAGTATACATTTGTAAATAAGGAATGTCACAAACTAAAGATATTGAGATAGTCTGCACGACCAGATGGAATGGCTGAGGGAAAAATGATCTTGTGATAAGGAATTCAATAGATTTAGCCCTGTGATAGGTATGTGGAGAGCTTATGCCTGTTAATTATCTTAAATATATTTGAATAAACCAGTTCTTGAAAGCTGATTTACTAAAGATAATGTTTGCATTTGCTCTCCACTATAGTGATGTCTAAAGATTTATCTAAGCAGTTTCCTGTTGGTGGACAATTGAGCTGTTTTTTCTGTTTTGTTATTACAAGCAAGGAAGCTCTAGTTGCCTAGTAGGTAGGGGGTTGTGCTGCCAACCCAAAGGTATGCAGTTTGAATCCACCAGCTGCTCTGCAGGAGAAAGATGGGCAAACTCCTCCTGTGCAATTTACAGCCTCTGAAAACCTGCTAGAGGTCAATTATGATTCAGTTCTGACTGTGCTGCACATTAGATGCTTTACATAAATGTTATATATCTTTGTGTATCACTTAAGGTAGAACAGAAGTAAGGATCAACAGTCCAATCAAACCTGCTTTGACTCTTTGGGGACATCATATGTAAGGACTTAAGAGGGGAACATACACAGTTTGAAAGTTGTGGTTCTGCTCTGTTGTTAGGGAGCTCTGGTGACCTAGTTATTGTTTTTATATGCCATCGAATCACTTGCAACTCATAGCAACCCTGTGTACAACAGCTCTGAACCCTGCTCTATCCTGAGCCAATTCTTATTGTCTCTGACACACTCACCCCCTTGACCCCAGTCACTGAGTCAATCCATCTCATCTTGTGCTGTCCCTCCACCCTCCCCAACATGATGTCCCTTTCCAGACTGGTCCTTCCTTGCAACAGGCCCAAAGTATGTCCAATGGAGCTTCAGAATCCTTGCTTCCAAGGAGTAGCCTGATTTCACCCTCTTCAGGACAAATCTATTTGTTCTTCTAGCAGTCCATGGTGTATTCAATACTCTTCTTCAGCATCACAGCTCAAAGGCTTCAATTCTCCTTCTATCACCCCTAGTCATTGTCCAGCTTTCTGATGCATAGCAAGTAATTACGAAGACTAAGGCCTAGATCAGGAGCAACTTAATCTCCAGACTGAGATCGTTGCTCTTCAGTACCCTGGAGATGTCCCTGATGTAATTCATCTTTGATTTCCCGGCTACTGGTACCAAGAGTTTTGATTGCAGAACCAAGCAAGCTGAACCTGTTAACAATCTCAGTCTCTTCACCATCTATCATGATGCTGCAGTGGTGAGAATCTTTGTTTTCTTGATGTTGAGCTTCACTCCATATTTAATTAAGGCTGCTGTCCTTGACCTTCTGCAACAAATGCCTAGCCCTCCTTGGTTTCAGCAAGCAAAGTTGTGTCATTTGCATAACAAAGGTTATTGATGAGTCTTCCTGCAATTCTGATGCCACATTCCTCCTCATAGAGCTCAGCCTCCTGAGATGATCTGTTCTGCGTACAGATTGAAAAAGTATGGAGATAGCATGCATGCTTGGCATACACCTTTCCAGATTTTGAACCATGCAGTGTTTCCTGCTCTGTTCTGATGACTGCTTTCTGGTCCAACTTTAGATTTCGCATAAGTACAATCTACTCCAACCAACAGGTCAGATGAAGGAAGATTTCAATCATCCCATCCACTCCTACACTATCTGGGTCATGCTTACAAATGCAAATAGGTCACATTATGACAAAGACTGCTTGAGCATAAGAGTTTGAGAGTAACTTTTCATTATAATCCATTGTGATTCTCTATGCACCTTTTGTTTATGCTTTCACAGAGAAGATTAGATTATGTTCATGCCAGACTGGCACCATGGACTTCGTGGAGGACCTCACACTTTTAGGTTACCTGAGTTAAAAGAGGCAGAAAAGAGAACTTAGTAATGATCCTGGAGCAGCAGTTAACAAATGATGAGTGTCTTTACGTAGTACTACTCAGACCTGCTGACGAAACCACCTTACTGGCAAGGAGTGTGAACATGCACACCAAAACACTACTTTTCCTTGTTTTAGCATAAGAAATTCCCTCTTTTAGCTTAAGAAATTTATGTGCTTCTCCATATTAAAAAAAAAAGTGTGAGAAATATTGATTCCTCAAGATGTATACTTTAACACAAAACAAAAATCACCCAAACCTTCTGGTGTATATTCTGGCAAATTGTAATGTCAAAGATGACAGACATAATGGCATTTGGTGTCTCCACGTAGGTATGTGTGATTCAGATTTCTAAGCCTGGAGGGTCTCCTGGCCATATGAGGAGTTGCTGTGTGTAGCACTTATTTCCTCAACCTCTGTTTATGGGAAGAAAATCAAAAGGCCACACACTCTTATGTGAGGAACATATAATATGGATCCTGATAAAAAAACTTCAACTTAACATGGTGCCTGTCCTCCTAGCCTATTCTCAGATGATGCCATATGTGGTAAACAAGATGGAAATGTGTTACATAGTTCAACAAGATAAAATTCTTACTAAAAAAAATCACAGTTCTCTATTTTATGCGGGCATTTTCCCCCTTGCGAGTTTTGATGGTTTGTTTCCCTTGTTCACAGAAATTAGAGGAAATGTTTATCATTTACCTTTTTTTGTAAAAGATTTTATTTAAAAATAAAACAAAAACACCCAGGCAGGTGGTTGTTGGATCAGTCTAACAGCAGTTATCACAACACCAACATACTTAGAAACACAACACAGTCTTTACTATGGGGAGTCATTTTGCCAACCCAAAGGTACATGGTTCAAATCTACCAACTGCTCAGAGGGAGAAAGATGAGCAATCTATCTCCACGCAATTTATAGCCTCTGAACATCCTCTGAAGGGTCAGCTCTGAATCCATCATGACTCCATGGCAATGAGGTTGAGGGTTTAAAAAAAATTCTCACCACAAGATAAAGGTAAATAATATAATAGAATAATGGGCACAGGATATGACCAGACACTTCACCAAAGAAGGCGTTCAGATGGCTAAGAAGCACATGAAGAAATGTTCAAAATCCCTAGCTCTAAGAGAGATGCAAATCAAAACAACTATGAGATATAATCTCACCCCAGTCAGAATAGCAAAATTTAGCAGAACAGCAAGCAACAAATGCTGGCGAGGTTGTGGAGAAACTGGAACCCTTATTCACTGTTGGTGGGAGTGTAAAATGGTGCAACCACTGTGGAAGGCAGTACAGCGCTTTCTCAGAAAGTTGCAAATAGAGATACCATTTGACCCAGCAATACCACTACTGGGAATATACTCCAAAGAGACCATAACTGACATATGTAGATATATGCACACCAATGTTTATCGCGGCTTTGTTCAAAATAGTAAGGAGTTGGAAACAACCTAAGTGCCTATCAAAAAACGAATGGATAATGAAGCTGTGGTATAGTCACACAATGGAATACTACACTACATTGAAAAACAAGGAACTTATGCAACATTATTCAAAATGGGTGACCCTGGAGGATATTATGCTGAGTGAAGTATCTCAGTCATAAAAGGACAAATACTGCATGATGCCACTGTTGTAAAATAGGGTTTGGGAGGAGACTGAGAAAGATCGGTTCAATAATGTATACTGCACTGAAACAGATGAGGGAGAAAACTGTTTAAAAGGGATATGAGATTAGGTATTTTTGTCATGACAGGAGTCCAGAGTGAAAGCTGCATAGTGGAGTGGACCTGGGGGGAGGGATTGTAAAACAATGAAAGAATTTTTCTTTTACTTTTCCAATAGGGTAGTGTACTAGGTGGGAGGGTTGGGAAGGGTGAAAAGTGCAACAATGAATGAATGGAAATCTAGTCTCTGAAATTTTCATTGAAATTAATAATAAAAAAATGTTGTTATGTGTTGTCGAGTTGCTTGCGACTTATAGCAACCCTGTGTACAACAGCCCTAAACTCTGCTCTGTCCTGTGCCAATCGCACTGTCTC
>NW_006399810.1:6428716-6430775 GCF_000299155.1 Elephantulus edwardii
AAGACCATGGCCTGTATCAAACGCACCTTAGTCTCCAGAGAGACACCATTGCTCTTCAGTACTTTGGAGAGGTCCCTAACAGCAGACTTTCCCATGGTAATAAAAAAATACTGAGAATACATATATTTTAATTTTAAAAAAAGAGTGAAAGCAATTATAGTGTGCAAAACCCAAAACAACTCACAAAAATAAATTCCAAAGGCTTTGCTAAAATAAATCAATAAATAAATAAATAAATATCACAGGAGGGTCAATGAAAGAGAGGAGGACATCAGCAACATCGAGTGACACAGTGGCTGTAATCATGGGCTCAAGTAGATCAGAGATGATAATGATGGTACAGGATAGGGCATGTTCAAATTCATTGTTCATAAAGTCACTGAGTCATAGTCAACAGCGCTTAACAACAACAACAACAACATACTCATCTTTCAAGAGAGTTGAAATACATTAAGTAGGGAGAAAGATAGCTTCTTTAACTGAGTTGGTTAAATTGGAAATATATTTGAACATATCCTTATACCATATACAAAAAAGAATTTAAGATGCATTGAGGACTTAGACATAAAACCTAAAACTATGAAAGTCACAAAAAAAAAGGGGGGGCAAATTAAAAAGTCCTAAACTGCGACCACATAACTCAGATTGTTGATGAGTCTTCCTCTGATCCTAAATGCTACACTCTTCTTCATAAAATTCAGCTCTGGAATAATTTTTTTAGTATAGAGATTAAGCAGGTATGGAGAGAAGATGTAGTCCTGATGAATAGCTATCTTGATTTTAAACTATGCGATGTTCCCTGGCTCTAGTCACACAACAGTTTCCTGGTTCAGGTATAGGTTTCACATGAGCACAATTATGTGTTCTGAGATTCCCATTCTTCTCAGTGTTAGCACAATTTGTTATTATCCATACAAATGCCTTTGCGTAGTAAATAAAGCACAAACAGACATCTTTCTGGTACTCCTAGCTTTCAACCAACATCTACCTGATATCAGCAATGATATTCCTGGTGACATGACCTCTTCTAAATCCAGCCTGAATCTCTGGTAATTCTCTATTGATATACTGTTCTATTCAGTTTTTTGTTTTTTTTTAAAATACTATTCAGCAATATTTTACTTGAATGTGCTATTAAAGATACTGTTTGATAAATTTTTTTAAAGTCTACAGACTGGGACAGCTCTCATTACAGAATGCATTCATTCATTTTAGAAATGAATAAACATTAAGAACCTCACGAAGGCGCACAAGGGCCTTAATCAGAAATTGGAAGTCATAATCCGACGTGACCACAGGATTTTGAGAGGAAAACCAAACAAACTAAAAAAAAAAAATGGCAAGGGCAGATTAAAGGCACACCTGGCCTCTTTCTTGATGTCAAAGTGAAGGTGACTAGGAAAGCTTATCAGTGGGCCCCTATCTAAGAGCCAGGTTAATAATGAATCCAAATTGCTTAACGAAGTGACTCAAAGGCTACATGAGGTTATGTGTGGGGGCTGTATACACGAGTCGCTCTCTCAGCCAGTAAGCCCTTTGCTAATGCTCCAGCGTCTCCATCGCCCTTCTGGTTTTGCTCTGGCCCCGAGCGTCATACTTTGCGCGGCAGCGCAGCAGGCCGGCTCCGTCCGCCGGCGCGCAGAGGTCGGGACACCGCGCTGCAGCCGCCCGTGCGCCTCGCGGGTGTGGTCCGCGGCCGACGCAGACCGCAGGCCACGCTGGCGGAGCCCCGCCCGTACAAGAGGCCTGCCCCGAAGGCGGGCAAGCAGGGAGGCGGGCACGCCGCCGGGGTCTGACTGCGTGGCGGCTCGGCACGTCCGCGCTCCCGTTGCTGGCTTGTCCCTCGGCCGCGAGGCGAGGCTCCCGCCCTTCCCACAGGCCAGCCACCCGTAGGGCCAGCCGATGCCCGCCACACTCAACGCGGCGTAGCTGCCGGCGCGCTCCCGCCCCTGCCGTTCGTAACTGTCAGGAGGGAAGGCGGGTGGTGTGTCCCGGACGTCATATGGGCCGCCCGCTCCCCATTGGCTGCGACGGCCTCACCAGACCGAATGTTTACCTG